>NC_060147.1:7303666-7603682 GCF_021461385.2 Schistocerca piceifrons
ATTTAATGTCAACATGAAAAACCAAAATTCCAATAGTATAAAGCAGAAAAAAATCCTTACCAATGAAAGAAGATGTATCGGGCTCCCCACACTCCTCCCACCCTGTGGTGCAACAGATGTCCCTTTCTCCAAAAATGCACTCAATGGGATCGTAATGTTGCAACCACACACAAGTTGACCTACTGTGAGGAAAAAACGAGTTAGTACATTTCAAACATGAAAAAGGTCATTTAATGTCAACATGAAAAACCAAAATTCCAATAGTATAAAACAGAAAAAAATCCTTACCACTGAAAGAAGATGTATTGGGTTCCTCACACTACTCCCACCCTGTGGTGCAACAGATGTCCCTTTCTCCAAAAATGCACTCAATGGGATCGTAATGTTGCAACCACACACAAGTTGACCTGCTGTGAGGAAAAAACGAGTTAGTACATTTCAAACATGAAAAAGGTCATTTAATGACAACATGAAAAACCAAAATTCCAATAGTATAAAACAGAAAAAAATCCTTACCAATGAAAGAAGATGTATCGGGCTCCTCACATCTTCCCACCCTGTGGTGCAACAGATGTCCCTTTCTCCAAAAATGCACTCAATGGGATCGTAATGTTGCAACCACACACAAGTTGACCTGCTGTGAGGAAAATACGAGTTAGTACATTTCAAACATGAAAAAGGTCATTTAATGTCTTCATGAAAAACCAAAATTCCAATAGTATAAAACAGAAAAAAATCCTTACCAATGAAAGAAGATGTATCGGGCTCCTCACACTCCTCCCACCCTGTGGTGCAACAGATGTCCCTTTCTCCAAAAATTCACTCAATGGGATCGTAATGTTGCAACCAGACACAAGTTGACCTGCTTGTGAGGAAAAAACGAGTTAGTACATTTCAAACATGAAAAAGGTCATTTAATGTCAACATGAAAAACCAAAATTCCAATAGTATAAAACAGAAAAAAATCCTTACCAATGAAAGAAGATGTATCGGGCTCCTCACACTCCTCCCACCCTGTGGTGCAACAGATGTCCCTTTCTCCAAAAATGCACTCAATGGGATCGTAATGTTGCAACCACATACAAGTTGACCTACTGTGAGGAAAAAACGAGTTAGTACATTTCAAACATGAAAAAGGTCATTTAATGTCAACATGAAAAACCAAAATTCCAATAGTATAAAACAGAAAAAAATCCTTACCAATGAAAGAAGATGTATCGGGCTCCTCACACTCCTCCCACCCTGTGGTGCAACAGATGTCCCTTTCTCCAAAAATGCACTCAATGGGATCGTAATGTTGCAACCACACACAAGTTGACCTGCTGTGAGGAAAAAACGAGTTAGTACATTTCAAACATGAAAAAGGTCATTTAATGACAACATGAAAAACCAAAATTCCAATAGTATAAAACAGAAAAAAATCCTTACCAATGAAAGAAGATGTATCGGGCTCCTCACATCTTCCCACCCTGTGGTGCAACAGATGTCCCTTTCTCCAAAAATGCACTCAATGGGATCGTAATGTTGCAACCACACACAAGTTGACCTGCTGTGAGGAAAATACGAGTTAGTAGATTTCAAACATGAAAAAGGTCATTTAATGTCAACATGAAAAACCAAAACTCCAATAGTATAAAACAGAAAAAAATCCTTACCAATGAAAGAAGATGTATCGGGCTCCTCACACTCATCCCACCCAGTGGTGCAACAGATGTATCCTTCTCCAAAAATGCACTCAATGGGATCGTAATGTTGCAACCACACACAAGTTGACCTGCTGTGAGGAAAATACGAGTTAGTACATTTCAAACATGAAAAAGGTCATTTAATGTCAACATGAAAAACCAAAATTCCTATAGTATAAAACAGAAAAAAATCCTTACCAATGAAAGAAGATGTATCGGGCTCCTCACATCTTCCCACCCTGTGGTGCAACAGATGTCCCTTTCTCCAAAAATGCACTCAATGGGATCGTAATGTTGCAACCACACACAAGTTGACCTGCTGTGAGGAAAATACGAGTTAGTACATTTCAAACATGAAAAAGGTCATTTAATGTCTTCATGAAAAACCAAAATTCCAATAGTATAAAACAGAAAAAAATCCTTACCAATGAAAGAAGATGTATCGGGCTCCTCACACTCCTCCCACCCTGTGGTGCAACAGATGTCCCTTTCTCCAAAAATTCACTCAATGGGATCGTAATGTTGCAACCAGACACAAGTTGACCTGCTTGTGAGGAAAAAACGAGTTAGTACATTTCAAACATGAAAAAGGTCATTTAATGTCAACATGAAAAACCAAAATTCCAATAGTATAAAACAGAAAAAAATCCTTACCAATGAAAGAAGATGTATCCGGCTCCTCACACTCCTCCCACCCTGTGGTGCAACAGATGTCCCTTTCTCCAAAAATGCACTCAATGGGATCGTAATGTTGCAACCAGACACAAGTTGACCTGCTTGTGAGGAAAAAACGAGTTAGTACATTTCAAACATGAAAAAGGTCATTTAATGTCAACATGAAAAACCAAAATTCCAATAGTGTAAAACAGAAAAAAATCCTTACCAATGAAAGAAGATGTATCGGTCTCCTCACACTCCTCCCACCCTGTGGTGCAACAGATGTCCCTTTCTCCAAAAATGCACTCAATGGGATCGTAATGTTGCAACCACACACAAGTTGACCTGCTGTGAGGAAAAAACGAGTTAGTACATTTCAAACATGAAAAAGGTCATTTAATGTCAACATGAAAAACCAAAATTCCAATAGTATAAAACAGAAAAAAATCCTTACCAATGAAAGAAGATGTATCGGGCTCCTCACACTCCTCCCACCCTGTGGTGCAACAGATGTCCCTTTCTCCAAAAATGCACTCAATGGGATCGTAATGTTGCAACCAGACACAAGTTGACCTGCTGTGAGGAAAAAACGAGTTAGTACATTTCAAACATGAAAAAGGTCATTTAATGTCAACATGAAAAACCAAAATTCCAGTAGTATAAAACAGAAAAAAATCCTTACCAATGAAAGAAGATGTATCGGGCTCCTCACACTCCTCATACCCAGTGGTGCAACAGATGTCCCTTTCTCCAAAAATGCACTCAATGGGATCGTAAAGTTGCAACCACACACAAGTTGACCTGCTGTGAGGAAAATACGAGTTAGTACATTTCAAACATGATAAAGGTCATTTAATGTCAACATGAAAAACCAAAATTCCAATAGTGTAAAACAGAAAATATCCTTACCAATGAAAGAAGATGTATCGGGCTCCTCACACTCCTCCCACCCAGTGGTTCAACAGATGTCCCTTTCTCCAAAAATGCACTCAATGGGATCGTAATATTGCAACCACACACAAGTTGACCTGCTGTGAGGAAAATACGAGTTAGTACATTTCAAACATGAAAAAGGTCATTTAATGTCAACATGAAAAACCAAAACTCCAATAGTATAAAACAGAAAAAATTCCTTACCAATGAAAGAAGATGTATCGGGCTCCTCACACTCATCCCACCCAGTGGTGCAACAGATGTCCCTTTCTCCAAAAATGCACTCAATGGGATCGTAATGTTGCAACCACACACAAGTTGACCTGCTGTGAGGAAAATACGAGTTAGTACATTTCAAACATGAAAAAGGTCACTTAATGTCAACATGAAAAACCAAAATTCCAATAGTATAAAACAGAAAAAAATCCTTACCAATGAAAGAAGATGTATCGGGCTCCTCACACTCCTCCCACCCTGTGGTGCAACAGATGTCCCTTTCTCCAAAAATGCACTCAATGGGATCGTAATGTTGCAACCAGACACAAGTTGACCTGCTTGTGAGAAAAAAACGAGTTAGTACATTTCAAACATGAAAAAGGTCATTTAATGTCAACATGAAAAACCAAAATTCCAATAGTATAAAACAGAAAAAAATCCTTACCAATGAAAGAAGATGTATCGGGCTCTTCACACTCCTCCCACCCTGTGGTGCAACAGATGTCCCTTTCTCCAAAAATGCACTCAATGGGATCGTAATCTTGCAACCAGACACAAGTTGACCTGCTTGTGAGGAAAAAACGAGTTAGTACATTTCAAACATGAAAAAGGTCATTTAATGTCAACATGAAAAAAAAAATTCCAATAGTGTAAAACAGAAAAAAATCCTTAACAATGAAAGAAGATGTATCGGGCTCCTCACACTCCACCCACCCTGTGGTGCAACAGATGTCCCTTTCTCCAAAAATGCACTCAATGGGATCGTAATGTTGCAACCACACACAAGTTGACCTGCTGTGAGGAAAAAACGAGTTAGTACATTTCAAACATGAAAAAGGGCATTTAATGTCAACATGAAAAACCAAAATTCCAGTAGTATAAAACAGAAAAAAATCCTTACCAATGAAAGAAGATGTATCGGGCTCCTCACACTCCTCCCACCCTGTGGTGCAACAGATGTCCCTTTCTCCAAAAATGCACTCAATGGGATCGTAATGTTGCAACCACACACAAGTTGACCTGCTGTGAGGAAAAAACGAGTTAGTACATTTCAAACATGAAAAAGGTCATTTAATGTCAACATGAAAAACCAAAACTCGAATAGTATAAAACAGAAAAAAATCCTTACCCATGAAAGAAGATGTATCGGGCTACTCACACTCATCCCACCCAGTGGTGCAACAGATGTCCCTTTCTCCAAAAATGCACTCAATGGGATCGTAATGTTGCAACCACACACAAGTTGACCTGCTGTGAGGAAAATACGAGTTAGTACATTTCAAACATGAAAAAAGTCATTTAATGTCAACATGAAAAACCGAAATTCCAATAGTATAAAACAGAAAAAAATCCTTACCAATGAAAGAAGATGTATCGGGCTCCTCACACTCCTCCCACCCTGTGGTGCAACAGATGTCCCTTTCTTCAAAAATGCACTCAATGGGATCGTAATGTTGCAACCAGACACAAGTTGACCTGCTTGTGAGGAAAAAACGAGTTAGTACATTTCAAACATGAAAAAGGTCATTTAATGTCAACATGAAAAACCAAAATTCCAATAGTATAAAACAGAAAAAAATCCTTACCAATGAAAGAAGATGTATCCGGCTCCTCACACTCCTCCCACCCTGTGGTGCAACAGATGTCCCTTTCTCCAAAAATGCACTCAATGGGATCGTAATGTTGCAACCAGACACAAGTTGACCTGCTTGTGAGGAAAAAACGAGTTAGTACATTTCAAACATGAAAAAGGTCATTTAATGTCAACATGAAAAACCAAAATTCCAATAGTGTAAAACAGAAAAAAATCCTTACCAATGAAAGAAGATGTATCGGGCTCCTCACACTCCTCCCACCCTGTGGTGCAACAGATGTCCCTTTCTCCAAAAATGCACTCAATGGGATCGTAATGTTGCAACCACACACAAGTTGACCTGCTGTGAGGAAAAAACGAGTTAGTACATTTCAAACATGAAAAAGGTCATTTAATGTCAACATGAAAAACCAAAATTCCAATAGTATAAAACAGAAAAAAATCCTTACCAATGAAAGAAGATGTATCAGGCTCCTCACACTCCTCCCACCCTGTGGTGCAACAGATGTCCCTTTCTCCAAAAATGCACTCAATGGGATCGTAATGTTGCAACCAGACACAAGTTGACCTGCTGTGAGGAAAAAACGAGTTAGTACATTTCAAACATGAAACAGGTCATTTAATGTCAACATGAAAAACCAAAATTCCAGTAGTATCAAACAGAAAAAAATCCTTACCAATGAAAGAAGATGTATCGGGCTCCTCACACTCCTCCCACCCAGTGGTGCAACAGATGTCCCTTTCTCCAAAAATGCACTCAATGGGATCGTAATGTTGCAACCACACACAAGTGACCTGCTGTGAGGAAAATACGAGTTAGTACATTTCAAACATGAAAAAGGTCATTTACTGTCAACATGAAAAAACCAAAATTCCAATAGTATAAAACAGAAAATATCCTTACCAATGAAAGATGTATCGGGCTCCTCACACTCCTCCAACCCAGTGGTTCAACAGATGTCCCTTTCTCCAAAAATGCACTCAATGGGATCGTAATGTTGCAACCACACACAAGTTGACCTGCTGTGAGGAAAATACGAGTTAGTACATTTCAAACATGAAAAAGTTCATTTAATGTCAACATGAAAAACCAAAATTCCAATAGTATAAAACAGAAAAAAATCCTTACCAATGAAAGAAGATGTATCGGGCTCCTCACACTCCTCCCACCCTGTGGTGCAACAGATGTCCCTTTCTCCAAAAATGCACTCAATGGGATCGTAATGTTGCAACCAGACACAAGTTGACCTGCTGTGAGGAAAAAACGAGTTAGTACATTTCAAACATGAAAAAGGTCATTTAATGTCAACATGAAAAACCAAAATTCCAATAGTATAAAACAGAAAAAAATCCTTACCAATGAAAGAAGATGTATCGGGCTCCTCACACTCCTCCCACCCTGTGGTGCAACAGATGTCCCTTTCTCCAAAAATGCACTCAATGGGATCGTAATGTTGCAACCACACACAAGTTGACCTGCTGTGAGGAAAAAACGAGTTAGTACATTTCAAACATGAAAAAGGTCATTTAATGTCAACATGAAAAACCAAAACTCCAATAGTATAAAACAGAAAAAATTCCTTACCAATGAAAGAAGGTGTATCGGGCTCCTCACACTCATCCCACCCAGTGGTGCAACAGATGTCCCTTTCTCCAAAAATGCACTAAATGGGATCGTAATGTTGCAACCACACACAAGTTGACCTGCTGTGAGGAAAATACGAGTTAGTACATTTCAAACATGAAAAAGGTCATTTAATGTCAACATGAAAAACCAAAATTCCAATAGTATAAAACAGAAAAAAATCCTTACCAATGAAAGAAGATGTATCGGGCTCCTCACACTCCTCCCACCCTGTGGTGCAACAGATGTCCCTTTCTCCAAAAATGCACTCAATGGGATCGTAATGTTGCAACCAGACACAAGTTGACCTGCTGTGAGGAAAAAACGAGTTAGTACATTTCAAACATGAAAAAGGTCATTTAATGTCAACATGAAAAACCAAAATTCCAATAGTATAAAACAGAAAAAAATCCTTACCAATGAAAGAAGATGTATCGGGCTCCTCACACTCCCCCCACCCTGTGGTGCAACAGATGTCCCTTTCTCCAAAAATGCACTCAATGGGATCGTAATCTTGCAACCAGACACAAGTTGACCTGCTTGTGAGGAAAAAACGAGTTAGGACATTTCAATCATGAAAAAGGTCATTTAATGTCAACATGAAAAACCAAAATTCCAATAGTGTAAAACAGAAATAAATCCTTACCAATGAAGGAAGATGTATCGGGCTCCTCACACTCCACCCACCCTGTGGTGCAACAGATGTCCCTTTCTCCAAAAATGCACTCAATGGGATCGTAATGTTGCAACCACACACAAGTTGACCTGCTGTGAGGAAAAAACGAGTTAGTACATTTCAAACATGAAAAAGGTCATTTAATGTCAACATCAAAAACCAAAATTCCAGTAGTATAAAACAGAAAAAAATCCTTACCAATGAAAGAAGATGTATCGGGCTCCTCACACTCCTCCCACCCTGTGGTGCAACAGATGTCCCTTTCTCCAAAAATGCACTCAATGGGATCGTAATGTTGCAACCACACACAAGTTGACCTGCTGTGAGGAAAAAACGAGTTAGTACATTTCAAACACCAAAAACGTCATTTAATGTCAACATGAAAAACCAAAATTCCAATAGTATAAAACAGAAAAAAATCCTTACCAATGAAAGAAGATGTATCGGGCTCCTCACACTCCACCCACCCTGTGGTGCAACAGATGTCCCTTTCTCCAAAAATGCACTCAATGGGATCGTAAAGTTCCAACCAGACACAAGTTGACCTGCTGTGAGGAAAATACGAGTAAGTACATTTCAAACATGAAAAAGGTCATTTAATGTCAACATGAAAAACAAAAACTCCAATAGTATAAAACAGAAAAAAATCCTTACCAATGAAAGAAGATGTATCGGGCTCCTCACACTCCTCCCACCCTGTGGTGCAACAGATGTCCCTTTCTCCAAAAATGCACTCAATGGGATCGTAATGTTGCAACCACACACAAGTTGTCCAGCTGTGAGGAAAAAACGAGTTAGTACACTTCAAACATGAAAAAGGTCATTTAATGTCAACATAAAAAATCAAAATTCCAATAGTATAAAACAGAAAAAATCCTTACCAATGAAAGAACATGTATCGGGGTCCTCACACTCCTCCCACCCTGTGGTGCAACAGATGTCCCTTTCTCCAAAAATGCACTCAATGGGATCATAATGTTGCAACCACACACAAGTTGACCTGCTGTGAGGAAAATACGAGTTAGTACATTTCAAACATGAAAAAGGTCATTTAATGTCAACATGAAAAACCAAAATTCCAATAGTATAAAACGGAAAAAAAATCCTTACCAATGAAAGAAGATGTTTCGGGCTCCTCACACTCCTCCCACCCTGTGGTGCAACAGATGTCCCTTTCTCCAAAAATGCACTCAATGGGATCGTAATGTTGCAACCACACACAAGTTGACCTGCTGTGAGGAAAAAACGAGTTAGTACATTTCAAACATGAAAAAGGTCATTTAATGTCAACACGAAAAACCAAAATTCCAATAGTATAAAACAGAAAAAAATCCTTACCAATGAAAGAAGGTGTATCGGGCTCCTCACACTCCCCCCACCCTGTGGTGCAACAGATGTCCCTTTCTCCAAAAATGCACTAAATGGGATCGTAATGTTGCAACCAGACACAAGTTGACCTGCTGTGAGGAAAATACGAGTTAGTACATTTCAAACATGAAAAAGGTCATTTAATGTCAACACGAAAAACCAAAATTCCAATAGTATAAAACAGAAAAAAATCCTTACCAATGAAAGAAGATGTTTCGGGCTCCTCACACTCCTCCCACCCTGTGGTGCAACAGATGTCCCTTTCTCCAAAAATGCACTCAATGGGATCGTAATGTTGCAACCACACACAAGTTGACCTGCTGTGAGGAAAAAACGAGTTAGTACATTTCAAACATGAAAAAGGTCATTTAATGTCAACACGAAAAACCAAAATTCCAATAGTATAAAACAGAAAAAAATCCTTACCAATGAAAGAAGGTGTATCGGGCTCCTCACACTCCCCCCACCCTGTGGTGCAACAGATGTCCCTTTCTCCAAAAATGCACTAAATGGGATCGTAATGTTGCAACCAGACACAAGTTGACCTGCTGTGAGGAAAATACGAGTTAGTACATTTCAAACATGAAAAAGGTCATTTAATGTCAACATCAAAAACCAAAATTCCAATAGTGTAAAACAGAAATAAATCCTTACCAATGAAGGAAGATGTATCGGGCTCCTCACACTCCACCCACCCTGTGGTGCAACAGATGTCCCTTTCTCCAAAAATGCACTCAATGGGATCGTAATGTTGCAACCACACACAAGTTGACCTGCTGTGAGGAAAAAACGAGTTAGTACATTTCAAACATGAAAAAGGTCATTTAATGTCAACATCAAAAACCAAAATTCCAGTAGTATAAAACAGAAAAAAATCCTTACCAATGAAAGAAGATGTATCGGGCTCCTCACACTCCTCCCACCCTGTGGTGCAACAGATGTCCCTTTCTCCAAAAATGCACTCAATGGGATCGTAATGTTGCAACCACACACAAGTTGACCTGCTGTGAGGAAAAAACGAGTTAGTACATTTCAAACACCAAAAACGTCATTTAATGTCAACATGAAAAACCAAAATTCCAATAGTATAAAACAGAAAAAAATCCTTACCAATGAAAGAAGATGTATCGGGCTCCTCACACTCCACCCACCCTGTGGTGCAACAGATGTCCCTTTCTCCAAAAATGCACTCAATGGGATCGTAAAGTTCCAACCAGACACAAGTTGACCTGCTGTGAGGAAAATACGAGTAAGTACATTTCAAACATGAAAAAGGTCATTTAATGTCAACATGAAAAACAAAAACTCCAATAGTATAAAACAGAAAAAAATCCTTACCAATGAAAGAAGATGTATCGGGCTCCTCACACTCCTCCCACCCTGTGGTGCAACAGATGTCCCTTTCTCCAAAAATGCACTCAATGGGATCGTAATGTTGCAACCACACACAAGTTGTCCAGCTGTGAGGAAAAAACGAGTTAGTACACTTCAAACATGAAAAAGGTCATTTAATGTCAACATAAAAAATCAAAATTCCAATAGTATAAAACAGAAAAAATCCTTACCAATGAAAGAACATGTATCGGGGTCCTCACACTCCTCCCACCCTGTGGTGCAACAGATGTCCCTTTCTCCAAAAATGCACTCAATGGGATCATAATGTTGCAACCACACACAAGTTGACCTGCTGTGAGGAAAATACGAGTTAGTACATTTCAAACATGAAAAAGGTCATTTAATGTCAACATGAAAAACCAAAATTCCAATAGTATAAAACGGAAAAAAAATCCTTACCAATGAAAGAAGATGTTTCGGGCTCCTCACACTCCTCCCACCCTGTGGTGCAACAGATGTCCCTTTCTCCAAAAATGCACTCAATGGGATCGTAATGTTGCAACCACACACAAGTTGACCTGCTGTGAGGAAAAAACGAGTTAGTACATTTCAAACATGAAAAAGGTCATTTAATGTCAACATGAAAAACCAAAACTCCAATAGTATAAAACAGAAAAAATTCCTTACCAATGAAAGAAGGTGTATCGGGCTCCTCACACTCATCCCACCCAGTGGTGCAACAGATGTCCCTTTCTCCAAAAATGCACTAAATGGGATCGTAATGTTGCAACCACACACAAGTTGACCTGCTGTGAGGAAAATACGAGTTAGTACATTTCAAACATGAAAAAGGTCATTTAATGTCAACATGAAAAACCAAAATTCCAATAGTATAAAACAGAAAAAAATCCTTACCAATGAAAGAAGATGTATCGGGCTCCTCACACTCCTCCCACCCTGTGGTGCAACAGATGTCCCTTTCTCCAAAAATGCACTCAATGGGATCGTAATGTTGCAACCAGACACAAGTTGACCTGCTGTGAGGAAAAAACGAGTTAGTACATTTCAAACATGAAAAAGGTCATTTAATGTCAACATGAAAAACCAAAATTCCAATAGTATAAAACAGAAAAAAATCCTTACCAATGAAAGAAGATGTATCGGGCTCCTCACACTCCCCCCACCCTGTGGTGCAACAGATGTCCCTTTCTCCAAAAATGCACTCAATGGGATCGTAATCTTGCAACCAGACACAAGTTGACCTGCTTGTGAGGAAAAAACGAGTTAGGACATTTCAATCATGAAAAAGGTCATTTAATGTCAACATGAAAAACCAAAATTCCAATAGTGTAAAACAGAAATAAATCCTTACCAATGAAGGAAGATGTATCGGGCTCCTCACACTCCACCCACCCTGTGGTGCAACAGATGTCCCTTTCTCCAAAAATGCACTCAATGGGATCGTAATGTTGCAACCACACACAAGTTGACCTGCTGTGAGGAAAAAACGAGTTAGTACATTTCAAACATGAAAAAGGTCATTTAATGTCAACATCAAAAACCAAAATTCCAGTAGTATAAAACAGAAAAAAATCCTTACCAATGAAAGAAGATGTATCGGGCTCCTCACACTCCTCCCACCCTGTGGTGCAACAGATGTCCCTTTCTCCAAAAATGCACTCAATGGGATCGTAATGTTGCAACCACACACAAGTTGACCTGCTGTGAGGAAAAAACGAGTTAGTACATTTCAAACACCAAAAACGTCATTTAATGTCAACATGAAAAACCAAAATTCCAATAGTATAAAACAGAAAAAAATCCTTACCAATGAAAGAAGATGTATCGGGCTCCTCACACTCCACCCACCCTGTGGTGCAACAGATGTCCCTTTCTCCAAAAATGCACTCAATGGGATCGTAAAGTTCCAACCAGACACAAGTTGACCTGCTGTGAGGAAAATACGAGTAAGTACATTTCAAACATGAAAAAGGTCATTTAATGTCAACATGAAAAACAAAAACTCCAATAGTATAAAACAGAAAAAAATCCTTACCAATGAAAGAAGATGTATCGGGCTCCTCACACTCCTCCCACCCTGTGGTGCAACAGATGTCCCTTTCTCCAAAAATGCACTCAATGGGATCGTAATGTTGCAACCACACACAAGTTGTCCAGCTGTGAGGAAAAAACGAGTTAGTACACTTCAAACATGAAAAAGGTCATTTAATGTCAACATAAAAAATCAAAATTCCAATAGTATAAAACAGAAAAAATCCTTACCAATGAAAGAACATGTATCGGGGTCCTCACACTCCTCCCACCCTGTGGTGCAACAGATGTCCCTTTCTCCAAAAATGCACTCAATGGGATCATAATGTTGCAACCACACACAAGTTGACCTGCTGTGAGGAAAATACGAGTTAGTACATTTCAAACATGAAAAAGGTCATTTAATGTCAACATGAAAAACCAAAATTCCAATAGTATAAAACAGAAAAAAATCCTTACCAATGAAAGAAGATGTATCGGGCTCCTCACACTCCACCCACCCTGTGGTGCAACAGATGTCCCTTTCTCCAAAAATGCACTCAATGGGATCGTAATGTTCCAACCAGACACAAGTTGACCTGCTGTGAGGAAAATACGAGTAAGTACATTTCAAACATGAAAAAGGTCATTTAATGTCAACATGAAAAACCAAAACTCCAATAGTATAAAACAGAAAAAAATCCTTACCAATGAAAGAAGATGTATCGGGCTCCTCACACTCCTCCCACCCTGTGGTGCAACAGATGTCCCTTTCTCCAAAAATGCACTCAATGGGATTGTAATGTTGCAACCACACACAAGTTGTCCAGCTGTGAGGAAAAAACGAGTTAGTACACTTCAAACATGAAAAAGGTCATTTAATGTCAACATAAAAAATCAAAATTCCAATAGTATAAAACAGAAAAAATCCTTACCAATGAAAGAACATGTATCGGGCTCCTCACACTCATCCCACCCTGTGGTGCAACAGATGTCCCTTTCTCCAAAAATGCACTCAATGGGATCATAATGTTGCAACCACACACAAGTTGACCTGCTGTGAGGAAAATACGAGTTAGTACATTTCAAACATGAAAAAGGTCATTTAATGTCAACATGAAAAACCAAAATTCCAATAGTATGAAACGGAAAAAAATCCTTACCAATGAAAGAAGATGTTTCGGGCTCCTCACACTCCTCCCACCCTGTGGTGCAACAGATGTCCCTTTCTCCACAAATGCACTCAATGGGATCGTAATGTTGCAACCACACACAAGTTGACCTGCTGTGAGGAAAAAACGAGTTAGTACATTTCAATCATGAAAAAGGTCATTTAATGTCAACATGAAAATCCAAAATTCCAATAGTATAAAACAGAAAAAAATCCTTACCAATGAAAGAAGATGTATCGGACTCCTCACACTCCTCCCACCCTGTGGTGCAACAGATGTCCCTTTCTCCAAAAATGCACTCAATGGGATCGTAATTTGCAACCACACACAAATTGACCTGCTGTGAGGAAAAAACGAATTAGTACATTTCAAACATGAAAAAGGTCATTTAATGTCAACATGAAAAACGAAAATTCCAATAGTATAAAACAGAAAAAAATCCTTACCAATGAAAGAAGATGTATCGGGCTCCTCACACTCCTCCCACCTTGTGGTGCAACAGATGTCCCTTTCTCCAAAAATGCACTCAATGGGATCGTAATGTTGCAACCAGACACAAGTTGACCTGCTGTGAGGAAAATACGAGTTAGTACATTTCAAACATGAAAAAGGTCATTTAATGTCAACATGAAAAACCAAAATTCCAATAGTATAAAACGGAAAAAAATCCTTACCAATGAAAGAAGATGTTTCGGGCTCCTCACACTCCTCCCACCCTGTGGTGCAACAGATGTCCCTTTCTCCACAAATGCACTCAATGGGATCGTAATGTTGCAACCACACACAAGTTGACCTGCTGTGAGGAAAAAACGAGTTAGTACATTTCAATCATGAAAAAGGTCATTTAATGTCAACATGAAAATCCAAAATTCCAATAGTATAAAACAGAAAAAAATCCTTACCAATGAAAGAAGATGTATCGGACTCCTCACACTCCTCCCACCCTGTGGTGCAACAGATGTCCCTTTCTCCAAAAATGCACTCAATGGGATCGTAATGTTGCAACCACACACAAATTGACCTGCTGTGAGGAAAAAACGAGTTAGTACATTTCAAACATGAAAAAGGTCATTTAATGTCAACATGAAAAACCAAAATTCCAATAGTATAAAACAGAAAAAAATCCTTACCAATGAAAGAAGATGTATCGGGCTCCTCACACTCCTCCCACCTTGTGGTGCAACAGATGTCCCTTTCTCCAAAAATGCACTCAATGGGATCGTAATGTTGCAACCACTTACAAGTTGACCTGCTGTGAGGAAAAACGAGTTAGTACATTTCAAACATGAAAGAGGTCATTTAATGTCAACATGAAAAACCAAAATTCCAATAGTATAAAACGGAAAAAAATCCTTACCAATGAAAGAAGATGTTTCGGGCTCCTCACACTCCTCCCACCCTGTGGTGCAACAGATGTCCCTTTCTCCACAAATGCACTCAATGGGATCGTAATGTTGCAACCACACACAAGTTGACCTGCTGTGAGGAAAAAACGAGTTAGTACATTTCAATCATGAAAAAGGTCATTTAATGTCAACATGAAAAACCAAAATTCCAATAGTATAAAACGGAAAAAAATCCTTACCAATGAAAGAAGATGTTTCGGGCTCCTCACACTCCTCCCACCCTGTGGTGCAACAGATGTCCCTTTCTCCACAAATGCACTCAATGGGATCGTAATGTTGCAACCACACACAAGTTGACCTGCTGTGAGGAAAAAACGAGTTAGTACATTTCAATCATGAAAAAGGTCATTTAATGTCAGCATGAAAAACCAAAATTCCAGTAGTATAAAACAGAAAAAAATCCTTACCAATGAAAGAAGATGTATCGGACTCCTCACACTCCTCCCACCCTGTGGTGCAACAGATGTCCCTTTCTCCAAAAATGCACTCAATGGGATCGTAATGTTGCAACCACACACAAGTTGACCTGCTGTGAGGAAAAAACGAGTTAGTACATTTCAAACATGAAAAAGGTCATTTAATGTCAACACGAAAAACCAAAATTCCAATAGTATAAAACAGAAAAAAATCCTTACCAATGAAAGAAGATGTATCGGGCTCCTCACACTCCACCCACCCTGTGGTGCAACAGATGTCCCTTTCTCCAAAAATGCACTCAATGGGATCGTAATGTTCCAACCAGACACAAGTTGACCTGCTGTGAGGAAAATACGAGTAAGTACATTTCAAACATGAAAAAGGTCATTTAATGTCAACATGAAAAACCAAAACTCCAATAGTATAAAACAGAAAAAAATCCTTACCAATGAAAGAAGATGTATCGGGCTCCTCACACTCCTCCCACCCTGTGGTGCAACAGATGTCCCTTTCTCCAAAAATGCACTCAATGGGATTGTAATGTTGCAACCACACACAAGTTGTCCAGCTGTGAGGAAAAAACGAGTTAGTACACTTCAAACATGAAAAAGGTCATTTAATGTCAACATAAAAAATCAAAATTCCAATAGTATAAAACAGAAAAAATCCTTACCAATGAAAGAACATGTATCGGGCTCCTCACACTCATCCCACCCTGTGGTGCAACAGATGTCCCTTTCTCCAAAAATGCACTCAATGGGATCATAATGTTGCAACCACACACAAGTTGACCTGCTGTGAGGAAAATACGAGTTAGTACATTTCAAACATGAAAAAGGTCATTTAATGTCAACATGAAAAACCAAAATTCCAATAGTATAAAACGGAAAAAAATCCTTACCAATGAAAGAAGATGTTTCGGGCTCCTCACACTCCTCCCACCCTGTGGTGCAACAGATGTCCCTTTCTCCACAAATGCACTCAATGGGATCGTAATGTTGCAACCACACACAAGTTGACCTGCTGTGAGGAAAAAACGAGTTAGTACATTTCAATCATGAAAAAGGTCATTTAATGTCAACATGAAAATCCAAAATTCCAATAGTATAAAACAGAAAAAAATCCTTACCAATGAAAGAAGATGTATCGGACTCCTCACACTCCTCCCACCCTGTGGTGCAACAGATGTCCCTTTCTCCAAAAATGCACTCAATGGGATCGTAATTTGCAACCACACACAAGTTGACCTGCTGTGAGGAAAAAACGAATTAGTACATTTCAAACATGAAAAAGGTCATTTAATGTCAACATGAAAAACGAAAATTCCAATAGTATAAAACAGAAAAAAATCCTTACCAATGAAAGAAGATGTATCGGGCTCCTCACACTCCTCCCACCTTGTGGTGCAACAGATGTCCCTTTCTCCAAAAATGCACTCAATGGGATCGTAATGTTGCAACCACACACAAGTTGACCTGCTGTGAGGAAAATATGAGTTAGTACATTTCAAACATGAAAAAGGTCATTTAATGTCAACATGAAAAACCAAAATTCCAATAGTATAAAACGGAAAAAAATCCTTACCAATGAAAGAAGATGTTTCGGGCTCCTCACACTCCTCCCACCCTGTGGTGCAACAGATGTCCCTTTCTCCACAAATGCACTCAATGGGATCGTAATGTTGCAACCACACACAAGTTGACCTGCTGTGAGGAAAAAACGAGTTAGTACATTTCAATCATGAAAAAGGTCATTTAATGTCAACATGAAAATCCAAAATTCCAATAGTATAAAACAGAAAAAAATCCTTACCAATGAAAGAAGATGTATCGGACTCCTCACACTCCTCCCACCCTGTGGTGCAACAGATGTCCCTTTCTCCAAAAATGCACTCAATGGGATCGTAATGTTGCAACCACACACAAATTGACCTGCTGTGAGGAAAAAACGAGTTAGTACATTTCAAACATGAAAAAGGTCATTTAATGTCAACATGAAAAACCAAAATTCCAATAGTATAAAACAGAAAAAAATCCTTACCAATGAAAGAAGATGTATCGGGCTCCTCACACTCCTCCCACCTTGTGGTGCAACAGATGTCCCTTTCTCCAAAAATGCACTCAATGGGATCGTAATGTTGCAACCACTTACAAGTTGACCTGCTGTGAGGAAAAAACGAGTTAGTACATTTCAAACATGAAAGAGGTCATTTAATGTCAACATGAAAAACCAAAATTCCAATAGTATAAAACGGAAAAAAATCCTTACCAATGAAAGAAGATGTTTCGGGCTCCTCACACTCCTCCCACCCTGTGGTGCAACAGATGTCCCTTTCTCCACAAATGCACTCAATGGGATCGTAATGTTGCAACCACACACAAGTTGACCTGCTGTGAGGAAAAAACGAGTTAGTACATTTCAATCATGAAAAAGGTCATTTAATGTCAACATGAAAATCTAAAATTCCAATAGTATAAAACAGAAAAAAATCCTTACCAATGAAAGAAGATGTATCGGGCTCCTCACACTCCTCCCACCCTGTGGTGCAACAGATGTCCCTTTCTCCAAAAATGCACTCAATGGGATCGTAATATTGCAACCACACACAAGTTGACCTGCTGTGAGGAAAAAACGAGTTAGTACCTTTCAAACATGAAAAACGTCATTTAATGTCAACATGAAAAACCAAAATTCCAATAGTATAAAACAGAAAAAAATCCTTACCCATGAAAGAAGATGTATCGGGCTCCTCACACTCCTCCCACCTTGTGGTGCAACAGATGTCCCTTTCTCCAAAAATGCACTCAATGGGATCGTAATATTGCAACCACACACAAGTTGACCTGCTGTGAGGAAAAAACGAGTTAGTACATTTCAATCATGAAAAAGGTCATTTAATGTCAACATGAAAATCCAAAATTCCAATAGTATAAAACAGAAAAAAATCCTCATCAATGAAAGAAGATGTATCGGGCTCCTCACACTCCTCCCACCTTGTGGTGCAACAGATGTCCCTTTCTCCAAAAATGCACTCAATGGGATCGTAATATTGCAACCACACACAAGTTGACCTGCTGTGAGGAAAAAACGAGTTAGTACATTTCAATCATGAAAAAGGTCATTTAATGTCAACATGAAAAACCAAAATTCCAATAGTATAAAACAGAAAAAAATCCTTACCAATGAAAGAAGATGTATCGGGCTCCTTACACTCCTACCACCCTGTGGTGAAACAGACGTCCCTTTCTCCAAAAATGCACTCAATGGGATCGTAATGTTGCAACCACACACAAGTTGACCTGCTGTGAGGAAAAAACGAGTTAGTACATTTCAAACATGAAAAAGGTCATTTAATGTCAACATGAAAAACCAAAATTCCAATAGTATAAAACAGAAAAAAATCCTTACCAATGAAAGAAGATGTATCGGGTTCCTCACACTCCTACCACCCTGTGGTGCAACAGATGTCCCTTTCTCCAAAAATGCACTCAATGGGATCGTAATGTTGCAACCAGACACAAGTTGACCTGCTGTGAGGAAAAAACGAGTTAGTACATTTCAAACATGTAAAAGGTCATTTAATGTCAACATGAATAACCAAAATTCCAAAAGTATAAAACAGAAAAAAATCCTTATCAATGAAAGAAGATGTATCGGACTCCTCACACTCCTCCCACCCTGTGGTGCAACAGATGTCCCTTTCTCCAAAAATGCACTCAATGGGATCGTAATGTTGCAACCAGACACAAGTTGACCTGCTGTGAGGAAAAAACGATTTAGTACATTTCAAACATGAAAAAGGTCATTTAATGTCAACATGAAAAAACAAAAATTCCAATAGTATAAAACACAAAAAAATCCTTACCAATGAAAGAAGATGTATCGGACTCCTCACACTCCTCCCACCCTGTGGTGCAACAGATGTCCCTTTCTCCAAAAATGCACTCAATGGGATCGTAATGTTGCAACCACACACAAGTTGACCTGCTGTGAGGAAAATACGAGTTAGTACATTTCAAACATGAAAAAGGTCATTTAATGTCAACATGAAAAACCAAAATTCCAATAGTATAAAACAGAAAAAAATCCTTACCAATGAAAGAAGATGTATCGGGCTCCTCACACTCCTCCCACCCTGTGGTGCTCCCACCCTGTGGTGCAACAGATGTCCCTTTCTCCAAAAATGCACTCAATGGGATCGTAATGTTGCAACCACACACAAGTTGACCTGCTGTGAGGAAAAAACGAGTTAGTACATTTCAAACATGAAAAAGGTCATTTAATGTCAACATGAATAACCAAAATTCCAAAAGTATAAAACAGAAAAAAATCCTTATCAATGAAAGAAGATGTATCGGACTCCTCACACTCCTCCCACCCTGTGGTGCATCAGATGTCCCTTTCTCCAAAAATGCACTCAATGGGATCGTAATGTTGCAACCAGACACAAGTTGACCTGCTGTGAGGAAGAAACGATTTAGTACATTTCAAACATGAAAAAGGTCATTTAATGTCAACATGAAAAAACAAAAATTCCAATAGTATAAAACAGAAAAAAATCCTTACCAATGAAAGAAGATGTATCGGGCTCCTTACACTCCTCCCACCCTGTGGTGCAACAGATGTCCCTTTCTCCAAAAATGCACTCAATGGGATCGTAATGTTGCAACCAGACACAAGTTGACCTGCTGTGAGGAAAAAACGAGTTAGTACATTTCAAACATGAAAAAGGTCATTTAATGTCAACATGAAAAACCAAAATTCCAATAGTATAAAACAGAAAAAAATCCTTACCAATGAAAGAAGATGTATCGGGCTCCTCACACTCCTCCCACCCTGTGGTGCAACAGATGTCCCTTTCTCCAAAAATGCACTCAATGGGATCGTAATGTTGCAACCAGACACAAGTTGACCTGCTGTGAGGAAAAAACGAGTTAGTACATTTCAAACATGAAAAAGGTCATTTAATGTCAACATGAAAACCAAAATTCCAATAGTATAAAACAGAAAAAAATCCTTACCAAAGAAAGTAGATGTATCGGGCTCCTCACACTCCTCCCACCGTGTGGTGCAACAGATGTCCCTTTCTCCAAAAATGCACTCAATGGGATCGTAATGTTGCAACCACACACAAGTTGACCTGCTGTGAGGAAAAAACGAGTTAGTACATTTCAAACATGAAGAAGGTCATTTAATGTCAACATGAAAAACCAAAATTCCAATAGTATAAAACAGAAAAAAATCCTTACCAATGAAAGAAGATGTATCGGGCTCCTCACACTCCTCCCACCCTGTGGTGCAACAGATGTCCCTTTCTCCAAAAATGCACTCAATGGGATCGTAATGTTGCAACCACATACAAGTTGACCTGCTGTGAGGAAAAAACGAGTTAGTACATTTCAAACATGAAGAAGGTCATTTAATGTCAACATGAAAAACCAAAATTCCAAAAGTATAAAACAGAAAAAACTCCTTACCAAAGAAAGAAGATGTATCGGGCTCCTCCCCCTCCTCCCACCCTGTGGTGCAACAGATGTCCCTTTCTCCAAAAATGCACTCAATGGGATCGTAATGTTGCAACCACACACAAGTTGACCTGCTGTGAGGAAAATACGAGTTAGTACATTTCAAACATGAAAAAGGTCATTTAATGTCAACATGAAAAACCAAAATTCCAATAGTATAAAACAGAAAAAAATCCTTACCAATGAAAGAAGATGTATCGGGCTCCTCCAACTCCTCCCACCCTGTGGTGCAACAGATGTCCCTATCTCCAAAAATGCACTCAATGGGATCGTAATGTTGCAACCAGACACAAGTTGACCTGCTGTGAGGAAAAAACGAGTTAGTACATTTCAAACATGAAAAAGGTCATTTAATGTCAACATGGAAAACCAAAATTCCAATAGTATAAAACAGAAAAAAATCCTTACCAATGAAAGAAGATGTATTGGGCTCCTCACACTCCTCCCACCCTGTGGTGCAACAGATGTCCCTTTCTCCAAAAATGCACTCAATGGGATCGTAATGTTGCAACCACACACAAGTTGACCTGCTGTGAAGAAAATACGAGTTAGTACATTTCAAACATGAAAAAGGTCATTTAATGTCAACATGAAAAACCAAAATTCCAATAGTATAAAACAGAAAAAAATCCTTACCAATGAAAGAAGATGTATCGGGCTCCTCGCACTCCTCCCACCCTGTGGTGCAACAGATGTCCCTTTCTCCAAAAATGCACTCAATGGGATCGTAATGTTGCAACCAGACACAAGTTGACCTGCTGTGAGGAAAATACGAGTTAGTACATTTCAAACATGAAGAAGGTCATTTAATGTCCACATGAAAAACCAAAATTCCAATAGAATAAAACAGAAAAAAATCCTTACCAAAGAAAGTAGATGTATCGGGCTCCTCACACTCCTCCCACCCTGTGGTGCAACAGATGTCCCTTTCTCCAAAAATGCACTCAATGGGATCGTAATGTTGCAACCACACACAAGTTGACCTGCTGTGAGGAAAATACGAGTTAGTACATTTCAAATATGAAAAAGGTCATTTAATGTCAACATTGAAACCAAAATTCCAATAGTATAAACAGAAAAAAATCCTTACCAATTAAAGAGGATGTATCGGGCTCCTCACACTTCACCCACCCTGTGGCGCAACAGATGTCCCTTTCTCCAAAAATGCACTCAATGGGATCGTAATGTTGCAACCACACACAAGTTGACCTGCTGTGAGGAAAAAACGAGTTAGTACATTCCAAACATGAAGAAGGTCATTTAATGTCAACATGAAAAACCAAAATTCCAAAAGTATAAAACAGAAAAAACTCCTTACCAAAGAAAGAAGATGTATCGGGCTCCTCACCCTCCTCCCACCCTGTGGTGCAACAGATGTCCCTTTCTCCAAAAATCCACTCAATGGGATCGTAATGTTGCAACCACACACAAGTTGACCTGCTGTGAGGAAAAAACGAGTTAGTACATTTCAAACATGAAAAAGGTCATTTAATGTCAACATGAAAAACCAAAATTCCAATAGTGTAAAACAGAAAAAAATCCTTGCCAATGAAAGAAGATGTATCGCGCTCCTCAAACTCCTCCCACCCTGTGGTGCAACAGATGTCCCTTTCTCCAAAAATGCACTCAATGGGATCGTAATGTTGCAACCACACACAAGTTGACCTGCTGTGAGGAGAAAACGAGTTAGTACATTTCAAACATGAAAAAGGTCATTTAATGTCAACATGAAAAACCAAAATTCCAATAGTATAAAACAGAAAAAAATCCTTACCAATGAAAGAAGATGTATTGGGCTCCTCACACTCCTCCCACCCTGTGGTGCAACAGATGTCCCTTTCTCCAAAAATGCACTCAATGGGATCGTAATGTTGCAACCACACACAAGTTGACCTGCTGTGAGGAAAAAACGAATTAGTACATTTCAAACATGAAAAAGGTCATTTAATGTCAACATGAAAAACCAAAATTCCAATAGTATAAAACAGAAAAAAATCCTTACCAATGAAAGAAGATGTATTGGGCTCCTCACACTCCTCCCACCCTGTGGTGCAACAGATGTCCCTTTCTCCAAAAATGCACTCAATGGGATCATAATGTTGCAACCACACACAAGTTGACCTGCTGTGAGGAAAAAACGAATTAGTACATTTCAAACATGAAAAAGGTCATTTAATGTCAACATGAAAAACCAAAATTCCAATAGTATAAAACAGAAAAAAAACCTTACCAATGAAAGAAGATGTATTGGGCTCCTCACACTCCTCCCACCCTGTGGTGCAACAGATGTCCCTTTCTCCAAAAATGCACTCAATGGGATCGTAATGTTGCAACCACACACAAGTTGACCTGCTGTGAGGAAAAAACGAGTTAGTACATTTCAAACATGAAAAAGGTCATTTAATGTCAACATGAAAAACCAAAATTCCAATAGTATAAAACAGAAAAAAATCCTTACCAATGAAAGAAGATGTATCGGGCTCCTCGCACTCCTCCCACCCTGTGGTGCAACAGATGTCCCTTTCTCCAAAAATGCACTCAATGGGATCGTAATGTTGCAACCAGACACAAGTTGACCTGCTGTGAGGAAAATACGAGCTAGTACATTTCAAACATGAAGAAGGTCATTTAATGTCAACATGAAAAACCAAAATTCCAATAGTATAAAACAGAAAAAAATCCTTACCAAAGAAAGGAGATGTATCGGGCTCCTCACACTCCTCTCACCCTGTGGTGCAACAGATGTCCCTTTCTCCAAAAATGCACTCAATGGGATCGTAATGTTGCAACCACACACAAGTTGACCTGCTGTGAGGAAAATACGAGTTAGTACATTTCAAATATGAAAAAGGTCATTTAATGTCAACATTGATACCAAAATTCCAATAGTATAAACAGAAAAAAATCCTTACCAATTAAAGAAGATGTATCGGGCTCCTCACACTTCACCCACCGTGTGGCGCAACAGATGTCCCTTTCTCCAAAAATGCACTCAATGGGATCATAATGTTGCAACCACACACAAGTTGACCTGCTGTGAAAAAAAAACGAATTAGTACATTTCAAACATGAAAAAGGTCATTTAATGTCAACATGAAAAACCAAAATTCCAATAGTATAAAACAGAAAAAAATCCTTACCAATGAAAGAAGATGTATCGGGCTCCTCACCCTCCTCCCACCCTGTGGTGCAACAGATGTCCCTTTCTCCAAAAATGCACTCAATGGGATCGTAATGTTGCAACCACACACAAGTTGACCTGCTGTGAGGAAAAAACGAATTAGTACATTTCAAACATGAAAAAGGTCATTTAATGTCAACATGAAAAACCAAAATTCCAATAGTATAAAACAGAAAAAAATCCTTACCAATGAAAGAAGATGTATTGGGCTCCTCACACTCCTCCCACCCTGTGGTGCAACAGATGTCCCTTTCTCCAAAAATGCACTCAATGGGATCGTAATGTTGCAACCACACACAAGTTGACCTGCTGTGAGGAAAAAACGAGTTAGTACATTTCAAACATGAAAAAGGTCATTTAATGTCACCATGAAAAACCAAAATTCCAATAGCATAAAACAGAAAAAAATCCTTACCAATGAAAGAAGATGTGTCGGGCTCCTCACACTCCTCCCACCCTGTGGTGCAACAGATGTCCCTTTCTCCAAAAATGCACTCAATGGGATCGTAATGTTGCAACCACACACAAGTTGACCTGCTGTGAGGAAAAAACGAGTTAGTACATTTCAAACATGAAAAAGGTCATTTAATGTCAACATGTAAAACCAAAATTCCAATAGTATAAAAGAGAAAAAAATCCTTACCAATGAAAGAAGGTGTATCGGGCTCCTCACCCTCCTCCCACCCTGTGGTGCAACAGATGTCCCTTTCTCCAAAAATGCACTAAATGGGATCGTAATGTTGCAACCACACACAAGTTAACCTGCTGTGAGGAAAAAACGAGTTAGTACATTTCAAACATGAAAAAGGTCATTTAATGTCAACACGAAAAACCAAATTTCCAATAGTATAAAACAGAAAAAAATCCTTACCAATGAAAGAAGATGTATCGGGCTCCTTACACTCCTCCCACCCTGTGGTGCAACAGATGTCCCTTTCACCAAAAATGCACTCAATGGAATCGTAATGTTGCAACCACACACAAGTTGACCTGCTGTGAGGAAAATACGAGTTAGTACATTTCAAACATGAAAAAGGTCATTTAATGTCAACATTGAAACCAAAATTCCAATAGTATAAACAGAAAAAAATCCTTACCAATTAAAGAAGATGTATCGGGCTCCTCACACTTCACCCACCCTGTGGCGCAACAGATGTCCCTTTCTCCAAAAATGCACTCAATGGGATCGTAATGTAGCAACCTCACACAAGTTGACCTGCTGTGAGGAAAATACGAGTTAGTACATTTCAAACATGAAAAAGGTCATTTAATGTTAACATGAAAAACCAAAATTCCAAAAGTATAAAACAGAAAAAACTACTTACCAAAGAAAGAAGATATATCGGGCTTCTCACCCTCCTCCCACCCTGTGGTGCAACAGATGTCCCTTTCTGCAAAAATGCACTCAATGGGATCGTAATGTTGCAACCACACACAAGTTGACCTGCTGTGAGGAAAAAACGAGTTAGTACATTTCAAACATGAAAAAGGTCATTAAATGTCAACATGAAAAACCAAAATTCCAATAGTATAAAACAGAAAAAAATCCTTACCAATGAAAGAAGATGTATCGCGCTCCTCACCCTCCTCCCACCCTGTGGTGCAACAGATGTCCCTTTCTCCAAAAATGCACTCAATGGGATCGTAATGTTGCAACCACACACAAGTTGACCAGCTGTGAGGAAAAAACGAGTTAGTACATTTCAAACATGAAGAAGGTCATTTAATGTCAACATGAAAAACCAAAATTCCAAAAGTATAAAACAGAAAAAACTCCTTACCAAAGAAAGAAGATGTATCGGGCTCCTCACCCTCCGCCCACCCCGTGGTGCAACAGATGTCCCTTTCTCCAAAAATGCACTCAATGGGATCGTAATGTTGCAACCACACACAAGTTGACCTGCTGTGAGGAAAAAACGAGTTAGTACATTTCAAACATGAAAAAGGTCATTTAATGTCAACATGAAAAACCAAAATTCCAATAGTATAAAACAGAAAATAATCCTTGCCAATGAAAGAAGATGTATCGGGCTCCTCACACTCCTCCCACCCTGTGGTGCAACAGATGTCCCTTTCTCCAAAAATGCACTCAATGGGATCGTAATGTTGCAACCAGACACAAGTTGACCTGCTGTAAGGAAAAAACGAATTAGTACATTTCAAACATGAAAAAGGTCATTTAATGTCAACATGAAAAACCAAAATTCCAATAGTATAAAACAGAAAAAAATCCTTACCAATGAAAGAAGATGTATTGGGCTCCTCACACTCCTCCCATCCTGTGGTGCAACAGATGTCCCTTTCTCCAAAAATGCACTCAATGGGATCGTAATGTTGCAACCACACACAAGTTGACCTGCTGTGAGGAAAAAACGAGTTAGTACATTTCAAACATGAAAAAGGTCATTTAAGGTCAACATGAAAAACCAAAATTCCAAAAGCATAAAACAGAAAAAAATCCTTACCAATGAAAGAAGATGTATCGGGCTCCTCACACTCCTCCCACCCTGTGGTGCAACAGATGTCCCTTTCTCCAAAAATGCTCTCAATGGGATCGTAATGTTGCAACCACACACAAGTTGACCTGCTGTGAGATAAAAACGAGTTAGTACATTTCAAACATGATAAAAGTCATTTAATGTCAACATGAAAAACCAAAATTCCAATACTATAAAACAGAAAAAAATCCTTACCAATGAAAAAAGATGTATCGGGCTCCTCACACTCCTCCCACCCTGTGGTGCAACAGATGTCCCTTTCTCCAAAAATGCACTCAATGGGATCGTAATGTTGCAACCACAAACAACTTGACCTCCTGTGAGGAAAAAACGAGTTAGTACATTTCAAACATGAAAAAGGTCATTTAATGTAACATGAAAAACCAAAATTCCAATAGTATAAAACAGAAAAAAATTCATACCAATGAAAGAAGGTGTATCGGTCTCCTCACCCTCCTCCCATCCTGTGGTGCAACAGATGTCCCTTTCTCCAAAAATGCACTCAATGGGATCGTAATGTTGCAACCACACACAAGTTGACCTGCTGTGAGGAAAAAACGAGTTAGTACATTACAAACATGAAAAAGGTCATTTAGTGTCAACACGAAAAAGCAAAATTCCAATAGTATAAAACAGAAAAAAATCCTTACCAATGAAAGAAGATGTATCGGGCTCCTCACCCTCCTCCCACCCTGTGGTGCAACAGATGTCCCTTTCTCCAAAAAAGCACTCAATGGGATCGTAATGTTGCAACCACACACAAGTTGACCTGCTGAGAGGAAAATACGAGTTAGTACATTTCAAACATGAAAAAGGTCATTTAATGTCAACATGAAAAACCAAAATTCCAATAGTATAAACAGAAAAAAATCCTTACCAATTAAAGAAGATGTATCGGGCTCCTCACACTTCACCCACCCTTTGGTGCAACAGATGTCCCTTTCTCCAAAAATGCACTCAATGGGATCGTAATGTTGCAACCACACACAAGTTGACCTGCTGTGAGGAAAAAACGAGTTAGTACATTTCAAACATGAAGAAGGTCATTTAATGTCAACATGAAAAACCAAAATTCCAAAAGTATAAAACAGAAAAAACTCCTTACCAAAGAAAGAAGATATATCGGGCTTCTCACCCTCCTCCCACCCTGTGGTGCAACAGATGTCCCTTCCTGCATTAATGCACTCAATGGTATCATAATGTTGCAACCACACACAACTTGACCTGCTGTGAGGAAAAAACGAGTTAGTACATTTCAAACATGAAAAAGGTCATTTAATGTCAACATGGAAAACCAAAATTCCAAAAGTATAAAACAGAAAAAAATCCTTACCAATGAAAAAAGATGTATCGGGCTCCTCACCCTCCTCCCACCCTGTGGTGCAACAGATGTCCCTTTCTCCAAAAATGCACTCAATGGGATCGTAATGTTGCAACCACACACAAGTTGACCTGCTGTGAGGAAAAAACGAGTTAGTACATTTCAAACATGAAGAAGGTCATTTAATGTCAACATGAAAAACCAAAATTCCAAAAGTATAAAACAGAAAAAACTCCTTACCAAAGAAAGAAGATACATCGGGCTCCTCACCCTCCTCCCACCCTGTGGTGCAACAGATGTCCCTTTCTCCAAAAATGCACTCAATGGGATCGTAATGTTGCAACCACACACAAGTTGACCTGCTGTGAGGAAAAAACGAGTTAGTAAATTGCAAACATGAAATAGGTCATTTAATGTCAACATGAAAAATCAAAATTCTAATAGTATAAAACAGAAAAAAATCCTTACCAATGAAAGAAGATGTATCGGACTCCTCACCCTCCTCCCACCCTGTGGTGCAACAGATGTCCCTTTCTCCAAAAATGCACTCAATGGGATCGTAATGTTGCAACCACACACAAGTTGACCTGCTGTGAGGAAAATACGAGTTAGTACATTTCAAACATGAAAAAGGTCATTTAATGTCAACATGAAAAACCAAAATTCCAATAGTGTAAAACAGAAAAAAATCCTTGCCAATGAAAGAAGATGTATTGCGCTCCTCAAACTCCTCCCACCCTGTGGTGCAACAGAAGTCCCTTTCTCCAAAAATGCACTCAATGGGATCGTAATGTTGCAACCACACACAAGTTGACCTGCTGTGAGGAAAAAACGAGTTAGTACATTTCAAACATGAAAAAGGTCATTTAATGTCAACATGAAAAACCAAAATTCCAATAGTATAAAACAGAAAAAAATCCTTACCAATGAAAGAAGATGTATTGGGCTCCTCACACTCCTCCCACCCTGTGGTGCAACAGATGTCCCTTTCTCCAAAAATGCACTCAATGGGATCGTAATGTTGCAACCACACACAAGTTGACCTGCTGTGAGGAAAAAACGAATTAGTACATTTCAAACATGAAAAAGGTCATTTAATGTCAACATGAAAAACCAAAATTCCAATAGTATAAAACAGAAAAAAATCCTTACCAATGAAAGAAGATGTATTGGGCTCCTCACACTCTTCCCACCCTGTGGTGCAACAGATGTCCCTTTCTCCAAAAATGCACTCAATGGGATCATAATGTTGCAACCACACACAAGTTGACCTGCTGTGAGGAAAAAACGAATTAGTACATTTCAAACATGAAAAAGGTCATTTAATGTCAACATGAAAAACCAAAATTCCAATAGTATAAAACAGAAAAAAATCCTTACCAATGAAAGAAGATGTATTGGGCTCCTCACACTCCTCCCACCCTGTGGTGCAACAGATGTCCCTTTCTCCAAAAATGCACTCAATGGGATCGTAATGTTGCAACCACACACAAGTTGACCTGCTGTGAGGAAAAAACGAGTTAGTACATTTCAAACATGAAAAAGGTCATTTAATGTCAACATGAAAAACCAAAATTCCAATAGTATAAAACAGAAAAAAATCCTTACCAATGAAAGAAGATGTATCGGGCTCCTCGCACTCCTCCCACCCTGTGGTGCAACAGATGTCCCTTTCTCCAAAAATGCACTCAATGGGATCGTAATGTTGCAACCAGACACAAGTTGACCTGCTGTGAGGAAAATACGAGCTAGTACATTTCAAACATGAAGAAGGTCATTTAATGTCAACATGAAAAACCAAAATTCCAATAGTATAAAACAGAAAAAAATCCTTACCAAAGAAAGGAGATGTATCGGGCTCCTCACACTCCTCTCACCCTGTGGTGCAACAGATGTCCCTTTCTCCAAAAATGCACTCAATGGGATCGTAATGTTGCAACCACACACAAGTTGACCTGCTGTGAGGAAAATACGAGTTAGTACATTTCAAATATGAAAAAGGTCATTTAATGTCAACATTGATACCAAAATTCCAATAGTATAAACAGAAAAAAATCCTTACCAATTAAAGAAGATGTATCGGGCTCCTCACACTTCACCCACCGTATGGCGCAACAGATGTCCCTTTCTCCAAAAATGCACTCAATGGGATCATAATGTTGCAACCACACACAAGTTGACCTGCTGTGAAAAAAAAACGAATTAGTACATTTCAAACATGAAAAAGGTCATTTAATGTCAACATGAAAAACCAAAATTCCAATAGTATAAAACAGAAAAAAATCCTTACCAATGAAAGAAGATGTATCGGGCTCCTCACCCTCCTCCCACCCTGTGGTGCAACAGATGTCCCTTTCTCCAAAAATGCACTCAATGGGATCGTAATGTTGCAACCACACACAAGTTGACCTGCTGTGAGGAAAAAACGAATTAGTACATTTCAAACATGAAAAAGGTCATTTAATGTCAACATGAAAAACCAAAATTCCAATAGTATAAAACAGAAAAAAATCCTTACCAATGAAAGAAGATGTATTGGGCTCCTCACACTCCTCCCACCCTGTGGTGCAACAGATGTCCCTTTCTCCAAAAATGCACTCAATGGGATCGTAATGTTGCAACCACACACAAGTTGACCTGCTGTGAGGAAAAAACGAGTTAGTACATTTCAAACATGAAAAAGGTCATTTAATGTCACCATGAAAAACCAAAATTCCAATAGCATAAAACAGAAAAAAATCCTTACCAATGAAAGAAGATGTATCGGGCTCCTCACACTCCTCCCACCCTGTGGTGCAACAGATGTCCCTTTCTCCAAAAATGCACTCAATGGGATCGTAATGTTGCAACCACACACAAGTTGACCTGCTGTGAGGAAAAAACGAGTTAGTACATTTCAAACATGAAAAAGGTCATTTAATGTCAACATGTAAAACCAAAATTCCAATAGTATAAAAGAGAAAAAAATCCTTACCAATGAAAGAAGGTGTATCGGGCTCCTCACCCTCCTCCCACCCTGTGGTGCAACAGATGTCCCTTTCTCCAAAAATGCACTAAATGGGATCGTAATGTTGCAACCACACACAAGTTAACCTGCTGTGAGGAAAAAACGAGTTAGTACATTTCAAACATGAAAAAGGTCATTTAATGTCAACACGAAAAACCAAATTTCCAATAGTATAAAACAGAAAAAAATCCTTACCAATGAAAGAAGATGTATCGGGCTCCTTACACTCCTCCCACCCTGTGGTGCAACAGATGTCCCTTTCACCAAAAATGCACTCAATGGAATCGTAATGTTGCAACCACACACAAGTTGACCTGCTGTGAGGAAAATACGAGTTAGTACATTTCAAACATGAAAAAGGTCATTTAATGTCAACATTGAAACCAAAATTCCAATAGTATAAACAGAAAAAAATCCTTACCAATTAAAGAAGATGTATCGGGCTCCTCACACTTCACCCACCCTGTGGCGCAACAGATGTCCCTTTCTCCAAAAATGCACTCAATGGGATCGTAATGTAGCAACCACACACAAGTTGACCTGCTGTGAGGAAAATACGAGTTAGTACATTTCAAACATGAAAAAGGTCATTTAATGTTAACATGAAAAACCAAAATTCCAAAAGTATAAAACAGAAAAAACTACTTACCAAAGAAAGAAGATATATCGGGCTTCTCACCCTCCTCCCACCCTGTGGTGCAACAGATGTCCCTTTCTGCAAAAATGCACTCAATGGGATCGTAATGTTGCAACCACACACAAGTTGACCTGCTGTGAGGAAAAAACGAGTTAGTACATTTCAAACATGAAAAAGGTCATTTAATGTCAACATGAAAAACCAAAATTCCAATAGTATAAAACAGAAAATAATCCTTGCCAATGAAAGAAGATGTATCGGGCTCCTCACACTCCTCCCACCCTGTGGTGCAACAGATGTCCCTTTCTCCAAAAATGCACTCAATGGGATCGTAATGTTGCAACCAGACACAAGTTGACCTGCTGTAAGGAAAAAACGAATTAGTACATTTCAAACATGAAAAAGGTCATTTAATGTCAACATGAAAAACCAAAATTCCAATAGTATAAAACAGAAAAAAATCCTTACCAATGAAAGAAGATGTATTGGGCTCCTCACACTCCTCCCATCCTGTGGTGCAACAGATGTCCCTTTCTCCAAAAATGCACTCAATGGGATCGTAATGTTGCAACCACACACAAGTTGACCTGCTGTGAGGAAAAAACGAGTTAGTACATTTCAAACATGAAAAAGGTCATTTAATGTCAACATGAAAAACCAAAATTCCAATAGTATAAAACAGAAAAAAATCCTTACAAATGAAAGAAGATGTATCGGGCTCCTCACACTCCTCCCACCCTGTGGTGCAACAGATGTCCCTTTCTCCAAAAATGCACTCAATGGGATCGTAATGTTGCAACCACACACAAGTTGACCTGCTGTGAGGAAAAAACGAGTTAGTACATTTCAAACATGAAAAAGGTCATTTAATGTCAACATGAAAAACCAAAATTCCAATAGTATAAAACAGAAAAAAATCCTTACCAATGAAAGAAGATGTATCGGGCTCCTCACACTCCTCCCACCCTGTGGTGCAACAGATGTCCCTTTCTCCAAAAATGCACTCAATGGGATCGTAATGTTGCAACCACACACAAGTTGACCTGCTGTGAGGAAAAAACGAGTTAGTACATTTCAAACATGAAAAAGGTCATTTAAGGTCAACATGAAAAACTAAAATTCCAAAAGCATCAAACAGAAAAAAATCCTTACCAATGAAAGAAGATGTATCGGGCTCCTCACACTCCTCCCACCCTGTGGTGCAACAGATGTCCCTTTCTCCAAAAATGCTCTCAATGGGATCGTAATGTTGCAACCACACACAAGTTGACCTGCTGTGAGATAAAAACGAGTTAGTACATTTCAAACATGATAAAAGTCATTTAATGTCAACATGAAAAACCAAAATTCCAATACTATAAAACAGAAAAAAATCCTTACCAATGAAAGAAGATGTATCGGGCTCCTCACACTCCTCCCACCCTGTGGTGCAACAGATGTCCCTTTCTCCAAAAATGCACTCAATGGGATCGTAATGTTGCAACCACAAACAACTTGACCTCCTGTGAGGAAAAAACGAGTTAGTACATTTCAAACATGAAAAAGGTCATTTAATGTAACATGAAAAACCAAAATTCCAATAGTATAAAACAGAAAAAAATCCATACCAATGAAAGAAGGTGTATCGGTCTCCTCACCCTCCTCCCATCCTGTGGTGCAACAGATGTCCCTTTCTCCAAAAATGCACTCAATGGGATCGTAATGTTGCAACCACACACAAGTTGACCTGCTGTGAGGAAAAAACGAGTTAGTACATTACAAACATGAAAAAGGTCATTTAGTGTCAACACGAAAAAGCAAAAGTCCAATAGTATAAAACAGAAAAAAATCCTTACCAATGAAAGAAGATGTATCGGGCTCCTCACCCTCCTCCCACCCTGTGGTGCAACAGATGTCCCTTTCTCCAAAAAAGCACTCAATGGGATCGTAATGTTGCAACCACACACAAGTTGACCTGCTGTGAGGAAAATACGAGTTAGTACATTTCAAACATGAAAAAGGTCATTTAATGTCAACATGAAAAACCAAAATTCCAATAGTATAAACAGAAAAAAATCCTTACCAATTAAAGAAGATGTATCGGGCTCCTCACACTTCACCCACCCTTTGGTGCAACAGATGTCCCTTTCTCCAAAAATGCACTCAATGGGATCGTAATGTTGCAACCACACACAAGTTGACCTGCTGTGAGGAAAAAACGAGTTAGTACATTTCAAACATGAAGAAGGTCATTTAATGTCAACATGAAAAACCAAAATTCCAAAAGTATAAAACAGAAAAAACTCCTTACCAAAGAAAGAAGATATATCGGGCTTCTCACCCTCCTCCCACCCTGTGGTGCAACAGATGTCCCTTCCTGCATTAATGCACTCAATGGTATCATAATGTTGCAACCACACACAACTTGACCTGCTGTGAGGAAAAAACGAGTTAGTACATTTCAAACATGAAAAAGGTCATTTTATGTCAACATGGAAAACCAAAATTCCAAAAGTATAAAACAGAAAAAAATCGTTACCAATGAAAAAAGATGTATCGGGCTCCTCACCCTCCTCCCACCCTGTGGTGCAACAGATGTCCCTTTCTCCAAAAATGCACTCAATGGGATCGTAATGTTGCAACCACACACAAGTTGACCTGCTGTGAGGAAAAAACGAGTTAGTACATTTCAAACATGAAGAAGGTCATTTAATGTCAACATGAAAAACCAAAATTCCAAAAGTATAAAACAGAAAAAACTCCTTACCAAAGAAAGAAGATACATCGGGCTCCTCACCCTCCTCCCACCCTGTGGTGCAACAGATGTCCCTTTGACCAAAAATGCACTCAATGGGATCGTAATGTTGCAACCACACACAAGTTGACCTGCTGTGAGGAAAAAACGAGTTAGTAAATTGCAAACATGAAATAGGTCATTTAATGTCAACATGAAAAATCAAAATTCTAATAGTATAAAACAGAAAAAAATCCTTACCAATGAAAGAAGATGTATCGGACTCCTCACCCTCCTCCCACCCTGTGGTGCAACAGATGTCCCTTTCTCCAAAAATGCACTCAATGGGATCGTAATGTTGCAACCACACACAAGTTGACCTGCTGTGAGGAAAAAACGAGTTAGTACATTTCAAACATGAAAAAGGTCATTTAATGTCAACCTGAAAAACCAAAATTCCAATAGTATAAAACAGAAAAAAATCCTTACCAATGAAAGAAGATGTATCGGGCTCCTCACACTCCTCCAACCCTGTGGTGCAACAGATGTCCCTTTCTCCAAAAATGCACTCAATGGGATCCTAATGTTACAACCACACACAAGTTGACCTGCTGTGAGGAAAAAACGAGTTAGTACATTTCAAACATGAAAAAGGTCATTTAATGTCAACATGAAAAACCAAAATTCCAATAGTATAGAACAGAAAAAAATCCTTACCAATGAAAGAAGATGTATCGGGCTCCTCACACTCCTCCCACCCTGTGGTGCAACAGATGTCCCTTTCTCCAAAAATGCACTCAATGGGATCGTAATGTTGCAACCACACACAAGTTGACCTGCTGTGAGGAAAAAACGAGTTAGTACATTTCAAACATGAAAAAGGTCATTTAATGTCAACATGAAAAACCATAATTCCAATAGTATAAAACAGAAAAAAATCCTTACCAATGAAAGAAGATGTATCGGGCTCCTCACACTCCTCCCACCCTGTGGTGCAACAGATGTCCCTTTCTCCAAAAATGCACTAAATGGGATCGTAATGTTGCAACCACACACAAGTTGACCTGCTGTGAGGAAAAAACGAGTTAGTACATTTCAAACATTAAAAAGGTCATTTAATATCAACATGAAAAACCAAAATTCCAATAGCATAAAACAGAAAAAAATCCTTACCAATGAAAGAAGATGTATCGGGCTCCTCACACTCCTCCCACATTGTGGTGCAACAGATGTCCCTTTCTCCAAAAATGCTCTCTATGGGATCGTAATGTTGCAACCACACACAAGTTGACCTGCTGTGAGATAAAAACGAGTTAGTACATATCAAACATGATAAAAGTCATTTAATGTCAACATGAAAAACCAAAATTCCAATAGTATAAAACAGAAAAAAATCCTTACCAATGAAAGAAGATGTATCGGGCTCCTCACACTCCTCCCACCCTGTGGTGCAACAGATGTCCCTTTCTCCAAAAATGCACTCAATGGGATCATAATGTTGCAACCACACACAAGTTGACCTGCTGTGAGGAAAAAACGAGTTAGTACATTTCAAACATGAAAAAGGTCATTTAATGTCAACATGAAAAACCATAATTCCAATAGTATAAAACAGAAAAAAATCCTTACCAATGAAAGAAGATGTATCGGGCTCCTCACACTCCTCCCACCCTGTGGTGCAACAGATGTCCCTTTCTCCAAAAATGCACTAAATGGGATCGTAATGTTGCAACCACACACAAGTTGACCTGCTGTGAGGAAGAAACGAGTTAGTACATTTCAAACATTAAAAAGGTCATTTAATGTCAACATGAAAAACCAAAATTCCAATAGTATAAAACAGAAAAAAATCCTTACCAATGAAAGAAGATGTATCGGGCTCCTCACACTCCTCCCACCCTGTGGTGCAACAGATGTCCCTTTCTCCAAAAATGCACTAAATGGGATCCTAATGTTACAACCACACACAAGTTGACCTGCTGTGAGGAAAAAACGAGTTAGTACATTTCAAACATGAAAAAGGTCATTTAATGTCAACATGAAAAACCAAAATTCCAATAGTATAAAACAGAAAAAAATCCTTACCAATGAAAGAAGATGTATCGGGCTCCTCACACTCCTCCCACCCTGTGGTGCAACAGATGTCCCTTTCTCCAAAAATGCACTCAATGGGATCGTAATGTTGCAACCACACACAAGTTGACCTGCTGTGAGGAAAAAACGAGTTAGTACATTTCAAACATGAAAAAGGTCATTTAATGTCAACATGAAAAACCATAATTCCAATAGTATAAAACAGAAAAAAATCCTTACCAATGAAAGAAGATGTATCGGGCTCCTCACACTCCTCCCACCCTGTGGTGCAACAGATGTCCCTTTCTCCAAAAATGCACTCAATGGGATCGTAATGTTGCAACCACACACAAGTTGACCTGCTGTGAGGAAAAAACGAGTTAGTACATTTCAAACATGAAAAAGGTCATTTAAGGTCAACATGAAAAACCAAAATTCCAAAAGCATAAAACAGAAAAAAATCCTTACCAATGAAAGAAGATGTATCGGGCTCCTCACACTCCTCCCACCCTGTGGTGCAACAGATGTCCCTTTCTCCAAAAATGCTCTCAATGGGATCGTAATGTTGCAACCACACACAAGTTGACCTGCTGTGAGATAAAAACGAGTTAGTACATTTCAAACATGATAAAAGTCATTTAATGTCAACATGAAAAACCAAAATTCCAATACTATAAAACAGAAAAAAATCCTTACCAATGAAAGAAGATGTATCGGGCTCCTCACACTCCTCCCACCCTGTGGTGCAACAGATGTCCCTTTCTCCAAAAATGCACTCAATGGGATCGTAATGTTGCAACCACAAACAACTTGACCTCCTGTGAGGAAAAAACGAGTTAGTACATTTCAAACATGAAAAAGGTCATTTAATGTAACATGAAAAACCAAAATTCCAATAGTATAAAACAGAAAAAAATCCATACCAATGTAAGAAGGTGTATCGGTCTCCTCACCCTCCTCCCATCCTGTGGTGCAACAGATGTCCCTTTCTCCAAAAATGCACTCAATGGGATCGTAATGTTGCAACCACACACAAGTTGACCTGCTGTGAGGAAAAAACGAGTTAGTACATTTCAAACATGAAAAAGGTCATTTAGTGTCAACACGAAAAAGCAAAATTCCAATAGTATAAAACAGAAAAAAATCCTTACCAATGAAAGAAGATGTATCGGGCTCCTCACCCTCCTCCCACCCTGTGGTGCAACAGATGTCCCTTTCTCCAAAAAAGCACTCAATGGGATCGTAATGTTGCAACCACACACAAGTTGACCTGCTGTGAGGAAAAAACGAGTTAGTACATTTCAAACATGAAAAAGGTCATTTAATGTCAACATGAAAAACCAAAATTCCAATAGTATAAACAGAAAAAAATCCTTACCAATTAAAGAAGATGTATCGGGCTCCTCACACTTCACCCACCCTTTGGTGCAACAGATGTCCCTTTCTCCAAAAATGCACTCAATGGGATCGTAATGTTGCAACCACACACAAGTTGACCTGCTGTGAGGAAAAAACGAGTTAGTACATTTCAAACATTAAAAAGGTCATTTAATATCAACATGAAAAACCAAAATTCCAATAGCATAAAACAGAAAAAAATCCTTACCAATGAAAGAAGATGTATCGGGCTCCTCACACTCCTCCCACATTGTGGTGCAACAGATGTCCCTTTCTCCAAAAATGCTCTCTATGGGATCGTAATGTTGCAACCACACACAAGTTGACCTGCTGTGAGATAAAAACGAGTTAGTACATATCAAACATGATAAAAGTCATTTAATGTCAACATGAAAAACCAAAATTCCAAAAGTATAAAACAGAAAAAAATGCTTACCAATGAAAGAAGATGTATCGGGCTCCTCACACTCCTCCCCCCCAGTGGTGCAACAGATGTCCCTTTCTCCAAAAATGCACTCAATGGGATCGTAATGTTGCAACAACACACAAGTTGACCTGCTGTGTGGAAAAAACGAGTTAGTACATTTCAAACATGAAAAAGGTCATTTAATGTCAACATGAAAAACCAAAATTCCAATAGTGTAAAACAGAAAAAAATCCTTGCCAATGAAAGAAGATGTATCGCGCTCCTCAAACTCCTCCCACCCTGTGGTGCAACAGATGTCCCTTTCTCCAAAAATGCACTCAATGGGATCGTAATGTTGCAACCACACACAAGTTGACCTGCTGTGAGGAAAAAACGAGTTAGTACATTTCAAACATGAAAAAGGTCATTTAATGTCAACATGAAAAAAAAAAATTCCAATAGTATAAAACAGAAAAAAATCCTTACCAATGAAAGAAGATGTATTGAGCTCCTCACACTCCTCCCACCCTGTGGTGCAACAGATGTCCCTTTCTCCAAAAATGCACTCAATGGGATCGTAATGTTGCAACCACACACAAGTTGACATGCTGTGAGGAAAAAACGAATTAGTACATTTCAAACATGAAAAAGGTCATTTAATGTCAACATGAAAAACCAAAATTCCAATAGTATAAAACAGAAAAAAATCCTTACCAATGAAAGAAGATGTATTGGGCTCCTCACACTCCTCCCACCCTGTGGTGCAACAGATGTCCCTTTCTCCAAAAATGCACTCAATGGGATCATAATGTTGCAACCACACACAAGTTGACCTGCTGTGAGGAAAAAACGAATTAGTACATTTCAAACATGAAAAAGGTCATTTAATGTCAACATGAAAAACCAAAATTCCAATAGTATAAAACAGAAAAAAATCCTTACCAATGAAAGAAGATGTATTGGGCTCCTCACACTCCTCCCACCCTGTGGTGCAACAGATGTCCCTTTCTCCAAAAATGCACTCAATGGGATCATAATGTTGCAACCACACACAAGTTGACCTGCTGTGAGGAAAAAACGAATTAGTACATTTCAAACATGAAAAAGGTCATTTAATGTCAACATGAAAAACCAAAATTCCAATAGTATAAAACAGAAAAAAATCCTTACCAAAGAAAGAAGATGTATCGGGCTCCTCACCCTCCTCCCACCCTGTGGTGCAACAGATGTCCCTTTCTCCAAAAATGCACTCAATGGGATCGTAATGTTGCAACAACACACAAGTTGACCTGCTGTGTGGAAAAAACGAGTTAGTACATTTCAAACATGAAAAAGGTCATTTAATGTCAACATGAAAAACCAAAATTCCAATAGTATAAAACAGAAAAAAATCCTTACCAATGAAAGAAGATGTATTGGGCTCCTCACACTCCTCCCACCCTGTGGTGCAACAGATGTCCCTTTCTCCAAAAATGCACTCAATGGGATCATAATGTTGCAACCACACACAAGTTGACCTGCTGTGAGGAAAAAACGAATTAGTACATTTCAAACATGAAAAAGGTCATTTAATGTCAACATGAAAAACCAAAATTCCAATAGTATAAAACAGAAAAAAATCCTTACCAATGAAAGAAGATGTATTGGGCTCCTCACACTCCTCCCACCCTGTGGTGCAACAGATGTCCCTTTCTCCAAAAATGCACTCAATGGGATCGTAATGTTGCAACCACACACAAGTTGACCTGCTGTGAGGAAAAAACGAGTTAGTACATTTCAAACATGAAAAAGGTCATTTAATGTCAACATGAAAAACCAAAATTCCAATAGTATAAAACAGAAAAAAATCCTTACCAATGAAAGAAGATGTATCGGGCTCCTCGCACTCCTCCCACCCTGTGGTGCAACAGATGTCCCTTTCTCCAAAAATGCACTCAATGGGATCGTAATGTTGCAACCAGACACAAGTTGACCTGCTGTGAGGAAAATACGAGCTAGTACATTTCAAACATGAAGAAGGTCATTTAATGTCAACATGAAAAACCAAAATTCCAATAGTATAAAACAGAAAAAAATCCTTACCAAAGAAAGTAGATGTATCGGGCTCCTCACACTTCTCCCACACTGTGGTGCAACAGATGTCCCTTTCTCCAAAAATGCACTCAATGGGATCGTAATGTTGCAACCACACACAAGTTGACCTGCTGTGAGGAAAGTACGAGTTAGTACATTTCAAATATGAAAAAGGTCATTTAATGTCAACATTGAAACCAGAATTCCAATAGTATAAACAGAAAAAAATCCTTACCAATTAGAGAAGATGTATCCGGCTCCTCACACTTCACCCACCGTGTGGCGCAACAGATGTCCCTTTCTCCAAAAATGCACTCAATGGGATCATAATGTTGCAACCACACACAAGTTGACCTGCTGTGAGGAAAAAACGAATTAGTACATTTCAAACATGAAAAAGGTCATTTAATGTCAACATGAAAAACCAAAATTCCAATAGTATAAAACAGAAAAAAATCCTTACCAATGAAAGAAGATGTATCGGGCTCCTCACACTCCTCCCACCCTGTGGTGCAACAGATGTCCCTTTCTCCAAAAATGCACTCAATGGGATCGTAATGTTGCAACCACACACAAGTTGACCTGCTGTGAGGAAAAAACGAATTAGTACATTTCAAACATGAAAAAGGTCATTTAATGTCAACATGAAAAACCAAAATTCCAATAGTATAAAACAGAAAAAAATCCTTACCAATGAAAGAAGATGTATTGGGCTCCTCACACTCCTCCCACCCTGTGGTGCAACAGATGTCCCTTTCTCCAAAATTGCACTCAATGGGATCGTAATGTTGCAACCACACACAAGTTGACCTGCTGTGAGGAAAAAACGAGTTAGTACATTTCAAACATGAAAAAGGTCATTTAATGTCACCATGAAAAACCAAAATTCCAATAGTATAAAACAGAAAAAAATCCTTACCAATGAAAGAAGATGTATCGGGCTCCTCACACTCCTCCCACCCTGTGGTGCAACAGATGTCCCTTTCTCCAAAAATGCACTCAATGGGATCGTAATGTTGCAACCACACACAAGTTGACCTGCTGTGAGGAAAAAACGAGTTAGTACATTTCAAACATGAAAAAGGTCATTTAATGTCAACATGTAAAACCAAAATTCCAATAGTATAAAAGAGAAAAAAATCCTTACCAATGAAAGAAGGTGTATCGGGCTCCTCACCCTCCTCCCACCCTGTGGTGCAACAGATGTCCCTTTCTCCAAAAATGCACTCAATGGGATCGTAATGTTGCAACCACACACAAGTTAACCTGCTGTGAGCAAAAAACGAGTTAGTACATTTCAAACATGAAAAAGGTCATTTAATGTCAACACGAAAAACCAAATTTCCAATAGTATAAAACAGAAAAAAATCCTTACCAATGAAAGAAGATGTATCGGGCTCCTTACACTCCTCCCACCCTGTGGTGCAACAGATGTCCCTTTCACCAAAAATGCACTCAATGGAATCGTAATGTTGCAACCACACACAAGTTGACCTGCTGTGAGGAAAATACGAGTTAGTACATTTCAAACATGAAAAAGGTCATTTAATGTCAACATTGAAACCAAAATTCCAATAGTATAAACAGAAAAAAATCCTTACCAATTAAAGAAGATGTATCGGGCTCCTCACACTTCACCCACCCTGTGGCGCAACAGATGTCCCTTTCTCCAAAAATGCACTCAATGGGATCGTAATGTAGCAACCACACACAAGTTGACCTGCTGTGAGGAAAATACGAGTTAGGACATTTCAAACATGAAAAAGGTCATTTAATGTTAACATGAAAAACCAAAATTCCAAAAGTATAAAACAGAAAAAACTACTTACCAAAGAAAGAAGATATATCGGGCTTCTCACCCTCCTCCCACCCTGTGGTGCAACAGATGTCCCTTTCTGCAAAAATGCACTCAATGGGATCGTAATGTTGCAACCACACACAAGTTGACCTGCTGTGAGGAAAAAACGAGTTAGTACATTTCAAACATGAAGAAGGTCATTTAATGTCAACATGAAAAACCAAAATTCCAAAAGTATAAAACAGAAAAAACTCCTTACCAAAGAAAGAAGATGTATCGGGCTCCTCACCCTCCGCCCACCCTGTGGTGCAACAGATGTCCCTTCTCCAAAAATGCACTCAATGGGATCGTAATGTTGCAACCACACACAAGTTGACCTGCTGTGAGGAAAAAACGAGTTAGTACATTTCAAACATGAAAAAGGTCATTTAATGTCAACATGAAAAACCAAAATTCCAATAGTATAAAACAGAAAATAATCCTTGCCAATGAAAGAAGATGTATCGGGCTCCTCACACTCCTCCCACCCTGTGGTGCAACAGATGTCCCTTTCTCCAAAAATGCACTCAATGGGATCGTAATGTTGCAACCACACACAAGTTGACCTGCTGTAAGGAAAAAACGAATTAGTACATTTCAAACATGAAAAAGGTCATTTAATGTCAACATGAAAAACCAAAATTCCAATAGTATAAAACAGAAAAAAATCCTTACCAATGAAAGAAGATGTATTGGGCTCCTCACACTCCTCCCATCCTGTGGTGCAACAGATGTCCCTTTCTCCAAAAATGCACTCAATGGGGTCGTAATGTTGCAACCACACACAAGTTGACCTGCTGTGAGGAAAAAACGAGTTAGTACATTTCAAACATGAAAAAGGTCATTTAATGTCAACATGAAAAACCAAAATTCCAATAGTATAAAACAGAAAAAAATCCTTACAAATGAAAGAAGATGTATCGGGCTCCTCACACTCCTCCCACCCTGTGGTGCAACAGATGTCCCTGTCTCCAAACATGCACTCAATGGGATCGTAATGTTGCAACCACACACAAGTTGACCTGCTGTGAGGAAAAAACGAGTTAGTACATTTCAAACATGAAAAAGGTCATTTAATGTCAACATGAAAAACCAAAATTCCAATAGTATAAAACAGAAAAAAATCCTTACCAATGAAAGAAGATGTATCGGGCTCCTCACACTCCTCCCACCCTGTGGTGCAACAGATGTCCCTTTCTCCAAAAATGCACTCAATGGGATCGTAATGTTGCAACCACACACAAGTTGACCTGCTGTGAGGAAAAAACGAGTTAGTACATTTCAAACATGAAAAAGGTCATTTAAGGTCAACATGAAAAACCAAAATTCCAAAAGCATAAAACAGAAAAAAATCCTTACCAATGAAAGAAGATGTATCGGGCTCCTCACACTCCTCCCACCCTGTGGTGCAACAGATGTCCCTTTCTCCAAAAATGCTCTCAATGGGATCGTAATGTTGCAACCACACACAAGTTGACCTGCTGTGAGATAAAAACGAGTTAGTACATTTCAAACATGATAAAAGTCATTTAATGTCAACATGAAAAACCAAAATTCCAATACTATAAAACAGAAAAAAATCCTTACCAATGAAAGAAGATGTATCGGGCTCCTCACACTCCTCCCACCCTGTGGTGCAACAGATGTCCCTTTCTCCAAAAATGCACTCAATGGGATCGTAATGTTGCAACCACAAACAACTTGACCTCCTGTGAGGAAAAAACGAGTTAGTACATTTCAAACATGAAAAAGGTCATTTAATGTAACATGAAAAACCAAAATTCCAATAGTATAAAACAGAAAAAAATCCATACCAATGTAAGAAGGTGTATCGGTCTCCTCACCCTCCTCCCATCCTGTGGTGCAACAGATGTCCCTTTCTCCAAAAATGCACTCAATGGGATCGTAATGTTGCAACCACACACAAGTTGACCTGCTGTGAGGAAAAAACGAGTTAGTACATTTCAAACATGAAAAAGGTCATTTAGTGTCAACACGAAAAAGCAAAATTCCAATAGTATAAAACAGAAAAAAATCCTTACCAATGAAAGAAGATGTATCGGGCTCCTCACCCTCCTCCCACCCTGTGGTGCAACAGATGTCCCTTTCTCCAAAAAAGCACTCAATGGGATCGTAATGTTGCAACCACACACAAGTTGACCTGCTGTGAGGAAAAAACGAGTTAGTACATTTCAAACATGAAAAAGGTCATTTAATGTCAACATGAAAAACCAAAATTCCAATAGTATAAACAGAAAAAAATCCTTACCAATTAAAGAAGATGTATCGGGCTCCTCACACTTCACCCACCCTTTGGTGCAACAGATGTCCCTTTCTCCAAAAATGCACTCAATGGGATCGTAATGTTGCAACCACACACAAGTTGACCTGCTGTGAGGAAAAAACGAGTTAGTACATTTCAAACATGAAGAAGGTCATTTAATGTCAACATGAAAAACCAAAATTCCAAAAGTATAAAACAGAAAAAACTCCTTACCAAAGAAAGAAGATATATCGGGCTTCTCACCCTCCTCCCACCCTGTGGTGCAACAGATGTCCCTTCCTGCATTAATGCACTCAATGGTATCATAATGTTGCAACCACACACAACTTGACCTGCTGTGAGGAAAAAACGAGTTAGTACATTTCAAACATGAAAAAGGTCATTTAATGTCAACATGGAAAACCAAAATTCCAATACTATATAACAGAAAAAAATCCTTACCAATGAAAAAAGATGTATCGGGCTCCTCACCCTCCTCCCACCCTGTGGTGCAACAGATGTCCCTTTCTCCAAAAATGCACTCAATGGGATCGTAATGTTGCAACCACACACAAGTTGACCTGCTGTGAGGAAAAAACGAGTTAGTACATTTCAAACATGAAAAAGGTCATTTAATGTCAACATGAAAAACCAAAATTCCAAAAGTATAAAACAGAAAAAACTGCTTACCAAAGAAAGAAGATACATCGGGCTCCTCACCCTCCTCCCACCCTGTGGTGCAACAGATGTCCCTTTCTCCAAAAATGCACTCAATGGGATCGTAATGTTGCAACCACACACAAGTTGACCTGCTGTGAGGAAAAAACGAGTTAGTTCATTGCAAACATGAAATAGGTCATTTAATGTCAACATGAAAAACCAAAATTCTAATAGTATAAAACAGAAAAAAATCCTTACCAATGAAAGAAGATGTATCGGACTCCTCACCCTCCTCCCACCCTGTGGTGCAACAGATGTCCCTTTCTCCAAAAATGCACTCAATGGGATCGTAATGTTGCAACCACACACAAGTTGACCTGCTGTGAGGAAAAAACGAGTTAGTACATTTCAAACATGAAAAAGGTCATTTAATGTCAACCTGAAAAACCAAAATTCCAATAGTATAAAACAGAAAAAAATCCTTACCAATGAAAGAAGATGCATCGGGCTCCTCACACTCCTCCAACCCTGTGGTGCAACAGATGTCCCTTTCTCCAAAAATGCACTCAATGGGATCCTAATGTTACAACCACACACAAGTTGACCTGCTGTGAGGAAAAAACGAGTTAGTACATTTCAAACATGAAAAAGGTCATTTAATGTCAACATGAAAAACCAAAATTCCAATAGTGTAAAACAGAAAAAAATCCTTACCAATGAAAGAAGATGTATCGGGCTCCTCACACTCCTCCCACCCTGTGGTGCAACAGATGTCCCTTTCTCCAAAAATGCACTCAATGGGATCGTAATGTTGCAACCACACACAAGTTGACCTGCTGTGAGGAAAAAACGAGTTAGTACATTTCAAACATGAAAAAGGTCATTTAATGTCAACATGAAAAACCATAATTCCAATAGTATAAAACAGAAAAAAATCCTTACCAATGAAAGAAGATGTATCGGGCTCCTCACACTCCTCCCACCCTGTGGTGCAACAGATGTCCCTTTCTCCAAAAATGCACTAAATGGGATCGTAATGTTGCAACCACACACAAGTTGACCTGCTGTGAGGAAAAAACGAGTTAGTACATTTCAAACATTAAAAAGGTCATTTAATATCAACATGAAAAACCAAAATTCCAATAGCATAAAACAGAAAAAAATCCTTACCAATGAAAGAAGATGTATCGGGCTCCTCACACTCCTCCCACATTAGGGTGCAACAGATGTCCCTTTCTCCAAAAATGCTCTCAATGGGATCGTAATGTTGCAACCACACACAAGTTGACCTGCTGTGAGGAAAAAACGAGTTAGTACATTGCAAACATGAAATAGGTCATTTAATGTCAACATGAAAAACCAAAATTCTAATAGTATAAAACAGAAAAAAATCCTTACCAATGAAAGAACATGTATCGGACTCCTCACCCTCCTCCCACCCTGTGGTGCAACAGATGTCCCTTTCTCCAAAAATGCACTCAATGGGATCGTAATGTTGCAACCACACACAAGTTGACCTGCTGTGAGGAAAAAACGAGTTAGTACATTTCAAACATGAAAAAGGTCATTTAATGTCAACCTGAAAAACCAAAATTCCAATAGTATAAAGCAGAAAAAAATCCTTACCAATGAAAGAAGGTGTATCGGGCTCCTCACCCTCCTCCCATCCTGTGGTGCAACAGATGTCCCTTTCTCCAAAAATGCACTCAATGGGATCGTAATGTTGCAACCACACACAATTGACCTGCTGTGAGGATAATACGAGTTAGTACATTTCAAACATGAAAAAGGTCATTTAATGTCAACATGAAAAACCAAAATTCCAATAGTATAAACAGAAAAAAATCCTTACCAATTAAAGAAGATGTATCGGGCTCCTCACACTTCACCCACCCTTTGGTGCAACAGATGTCCCTTTCTCCAAAATTGCACTCAATGGGATCGTAATGTTGCAACCACACACAAGTTGACCTGCTGTGAGGAAAAAACGAGTTAGTACATTTCAAACATGAAGAAGATCATTTAATGTCAACATGAAAAACCAAAATTCCAAAAGTATAAAACAGAAAAAACTCCTTACCGAAGAAAGATGATATATCGGGCTTCTCACCCTCCTCCCACCCAGTGGTGCAACAGATGTCCCTTCCTGCATTAATGCACTCAATGGTATCATAATGTTGCAACCACACACAACTTGACCTGCTGTGAGGAAAAAACGAGTTAGTACATTTCAAACATGAAAAAGGTCATTTAATGTCAACATGGAAAACCAAAATTCCAATATTATAAAACAGAAAAAAATCCTTACCAATGAAAAAAGATGTATCGGGCTCCTCACCCTCCTCCCACCCTGTGGTGCAACAGATGTCCCTTTCTCCAAAAATGCACTCAATGGGATCGTAATGTTGCAACCACACACAAGTTGACCTGCTGTGAGGAAAAAACGAGTTAGTACATTTCAAACATGAAGAAGGTCATTTAATGTCAACATGAAAAACCAAAATTCCAAAAGTATAAAACAGAAAAAACTCCTTACCAAAGAAAGAAGATACATCGGGCTCCTCACCCTCCTCCCACCCTGTGGTGCAACAGATGTCCCTTTCTCCATAAATGCACTCAATGGGATCGTAATGTTGCAACCACAGACAAGTTGACCTGCTGTGAGGAAAAAACGAGTTAGTACATTTCAAACATGACAAAGGTCATTTAATGTCAACATGAAAAACCAAAATTCCAAAAGTATAAAACAGAAAAAACTCCTTACCAAAGAAAGAAGATGTAACGGGCTCCTCACCCTCCTCCCACCCTGTGGTGCAACAGATGTCCCTTTCTCCAAAAATGCACTCAATGGGATCGTAATGTTGCAACCACACACAAGTTGACCTGCTGTGAGGAAAAAACGAGTTAGTACATTTCAAACATGAAAAATGTCATTTAATGTCAACATGAAAAACTAAAATTCCAAAAGTATAAAACAGAAAAAACTCCTTACCAAAGAAAGAAGATGTATCGGGCTCCTCACCCTCCTCCCACCCTGTGGTGCAACAGATGTCCCTTTCTCCAAAAATGGACTCAATGGGATCGTAATGTTGCAACTCCACACAAGTTGACCTGCTGTGAGGAAAAAACGAGTTAGTACATTTCAAACATGAAAAAGGTCATTTAATGTCAACATGAAAAACCAAAATTCCAAAAGTATAAAACAGAAAAATCTCCTTACCAAAGAAAGAAGATGTATCGGGCTCCTCACCCTCCTCCCACCCTGTGGTGCAACAGATGTCCCTTTCTCCAAAAATGCACTCAATGGGATCGTAATGTTGCAACCACACACAAGTCGACCTGCTGTGAGGAAAAAACGAGTTAGTACATTTCAAACATGACAAAGGTAATTTAATGTCAACATGAAAAACCAAAATTCCTATAGTATAAACAGAAAAAAACCCTTACCAATTAAAGAAGATGTATCGGGCTCCTCACCCTTCACCCACCCTGTGGTGCAACAGATGTCCCTTTCTCCAAAGATGCACTCAATGGGATCGTAATGTTGCAACCACACACAAGTTGACCTGCAGTGAGGAAAAAACGAGTTAGTACATTTCAAACATGAAAAAGGTCATTTAATGTCAACATGAAAAACCAAAATTCCATAAGTATAAAACAGAAAAAACTCCTTACCAAAGAAAGAAGATGTATCGGGCTCCTCACCCTCCTCCCACCCTGTGGTGCAACAGATGTCCCTTTCTCCAAAAATGCACTCAATGGGATCGTAATGTTGCAACCACACACAAGTTGACCTGCTGTGAGGAAAATACGATTCAGTACATTTCAAACGTGAAAAGGTCATTTAATGTCAACATGAAAAACCAAAATTCCAAAAGTATAAAAGAGAAAAAACTCCTTACCAAAGGAAGAAGATATATCGGGCTCCTCACCCTCCTCCCACCCTGTGGTGCAACAGATGTCCCTTTCTCCAAAAATGCACTCAATGGGATCGTAATGTTGCAACCACACACAAGTTGACCTGCTGTGAGGAAAAAACGAGTTAGTACATTTCAAACATGAAAAAGGTCATTTAATGTCAACATGAAAAACCAAAATTCCAAAAGTATAAAACAGAAAAAACTCCTTACGAAAGAAAGAAGATGTATCGGGCTCCTCACCCTCCTCCCACCCTGTGGTGCAACAGATGTCCCTTTCTCCAAAAATGCACTCAATGGGATCGTAATGTCGCAACCAGACACAAGTTGACCTGCTGTGAGGAAAAAACGAGTTAGTACATTTCAAACATGAAGAAGGTCATTTAATGTCAACATGAAAACCAAAATTCCAAAAGTATAAAACAGAAAAAACTCCTTACCAAAGAAAGAAGATATATCGGGCTTCTCACCCTCCTCCCACCCTGTGGTGCAACAAATGTCCCTTTCTCCAAAAATGCACTCAATGGGATCGTAATGTTGCAGCCACACATAAGTTGACCTGCTGTGAGGAAAAAACGAGTTAGTACATTTCAAACATGAAAAAGGTCATTTAATGTCAACATGAAAAACCAAAATTCCAAAAGTATAAAACAGAAAAAACTCCTTACCAAAGAAAGAAGATGTATCGGGCTCCTCACCCTCCTCCCACCCTGTGGTGCAACAGATGTCCCTTTCTCCAAAAATGCACTCAATGGGATCGTAATGTTGCAATCACACACAAGTTGACCTGCTGTGAGGAAATAACGAGTTAGTACATTTCAAACATGACAAAGGTCATTTAATGTCAACATGAAAAACCAAAATTCCAATAGTATAAACAGAAAAAAATCCTTACCAATTAAAGAAGATGTATCGGGCTCCTCACACTTCACCCACCCTGTGGTGCAACAGATGTCCCTTTCTCCAAAAATGCACTCAATGGGATCGTAATGTTGCAACCACACACAAGTTGACCTGCTGTGAGGAAAAAACGAGTTAGTACATTTCGAACATGAAAAAGGTCATTTAATGCCAACATGAAAAACCAAAATTCCAAAAGTATAAAACAGAAAAAACTCCTTACCAAAGAAAGAAGATGTATCGGGCTCCTCACCCTCCTCCCACCCTGTGGTGCAACAGATGTCCCTTTCTCCAAAAATGCACTCAATGGGATCGTAATATTGCAACCACACACAAGTTGACCTGCTGTGAGGAAAAAACGAGTTAGTACATTTCAAACATGAAAAAGGTCATTTAATGTCAACATGAAAAACCAAAATTCCAAAAGTATAAAACAGAAAAAACTCCTTATCAAAGAAAGAAGATGTATCGGGCTAATCACCCTCCTCCCACCCTGTGGTGCAACAGATGTCCCTTTCTCCAAAAATGCACTCAATTTGATCGTAATGTTGCAACCACACACAAGTTGACCTGCTGTGAGGAAAAAACGAGATAGTATATTTCAAACATGAAAAAGGTCATTTAATGTCAACATGAAAAACCAAAATCCAATAGTATAAACAGAAAAAAATCCTTACCAATTAAAGAAGATGTATCGGGCTCCTCACACTTCACCCACCCTGTGGTGCAACAGATGTCCCTTTCTCCAAAAATGCACTCAATGGGATCGTAATGTTGCAACCACACACAAGTTGACCTGCTGTGAGGAAAAAACGAGGTAGTGCATTTCAAACATGAAAAAGGTCATTTAATGTCAACATGAAAAACCAAAATTCCAATAGTATAAACAGAAAAAAATCCTTACCAATTAAAGAAGATGTATCGGGCTCCTCACACTTCACCCACCCTGTGGTGCAACAGATGTCCCTTTCTCCAAAAATGCACTCAATGGGATCGTAATGTTGCAAACACACACAAGTTGATCTGCTGTGAGGAAAAAACGAGTTAGTACATTTCAAACATGAAAAAGGTCATTTAATGTCAACATGAAAAACCAAAATTCCAATAGTATAAAACAGAAAAAAATCCTTACCAATGAAAGAAGATGTATCGGGCTCCTCACACTCCTCCCACCCTGTGGTGCAACAGATGTCCCTTTCTCCAAAAATGCACTCAATGGGATCGTAATGTTGCAACCACACACAAGTTGACCTGCTGTGAGGAAAATACGAGTTAGTACATTTCAAACGTGAAGAAGGTCATTTAATGTCAACATGAAATACCAAAATTCCAAAAGTATAAAACAGAAAAAACTCCTTACCAAAGGAGGAAGATATATCGGGCTCCTCACCCTCCTCCCACCCTGTGGTTCAACAGATGTCCCTTTCTCCAAAAATGCACTCAATGGGATCGTAATGTTGCAACCACACACAAGTTGACCTGCTGTGAGGAAAAAACGAGTTAGTACATTTCAAACATGAAGAAGGTCATTTAATGTCAACATGAAAAAGCAAAATTCCAAAAGTATAAAACAAAAAAAACTCCTTACCAAAGAAAGAAGATATATCGGGCTCCTCACCCTCCTCCCACCCTGTGGTGCGACAGATGTCCCTTTCTCCAAAAATGCACTCAATGGGATCGTAATGTTGCAACCACACACAAGTTGACCTGCTGTGAGGAAAATACGAGTTAGTACATTGCAAACACGAAATAGGTCATTTAATGTCAACATGAAAAACCAAAATTCTAATAGTATAAAACAGAAAAAAATCCTTACCAATGAAAGAAGATGTATCGGACTCCTCACCCTCCTCCCACCCTGTGGTGCAACAGATGTCCCTTTCTCCAAAAATGCACTCAATGGGATCGTAATGTTGCAACCACACACAAGTTGACCTGCTGTGAGGAAAAAACGAGTTAGTACATTTCAAACATGAAAAAGGTCATTTAATATCAACATGAAAAACCAAAATTCCAATAGTATAAAACAGAAAAAAATCCTTACCAATGAAAGAAGATGTATCGGGCTCCTCACACTCCTCCAACCCTGTGGTGCAACAGATGTCCCTTTCTCCAAAAATGCACTCAATGGGATCCTAACGTTACAACCACACACAAGTTGACCTGCTGTGAGGAAAAAACGAGTTAGTACATTTCAAACATGAAAAAGGTCATTTAATGTCAACATGAAAAACCATAATTCCAATAGTATAAAACAGAAAAAAATCCTTACCAATGAAAGAAGATGTATCGGGCTCCTCACACTACTCCCACCCTGTGGTGCAACAGATGTCCCTTTCTCCAAAAATACACTAAATGGGATCGTAATGTTGCAACCACACACAAGTTGACCTGCTGTGAGGAAAAAACGAGTTAGTACATTTCAAACATTAAAAAGGTCATTTAATATCAACATGAAAAACCAAAATTCCAATAGCATAAAACAGAAAAAAATCCTTACCAATGAAAGAAGATGTATCGGGCTCCTCACACTCCTCCCACCCTGTGGTGCAACAGATGTCCCTTTCTCCAAAAATGCTCTCAACGGGATCGTAATGTTGCAACCACACACAAGTTGACCTGCTGTGAGATAAAAACGAGTTAGTACATTTCAAACATGATAAAAGTCATTTAATGTCAACATGAAAAACCAAAATTCCAATACTATAAAACAGAAAAAAATCCTTAGCAATGAAAGAAGATGTATCGGGCTCCTCACACTCCTCCCACCCTGTGGTGCAACAGATGTCCCTTTCTCCAAAAATGGACTCAATGGGATCGTAATGTTGCAACTACACACAAGTTGACCTGCTGTGAGGAAAAAACGAGTTAGTACATTTCAAACATGAAAAAGGTCATTTAATGTCAACATGAAAAACCAAAATTCCAAAAGTATAAAACAGAAAAAACTCCTTACCAAAGAAAGAAGATGTATCGGGCTCCTCACCCTCCTCCCACCCTGTGGTGCAACAGATGTCCCTTTCTCCAAAAATGCACTCAATGGGATCGTAATGTTGCAACCACACACAAGTCGACCTGCTGTGAGGAAAAAACGAGTTAGTACATTTCAAACATGACAAAGGTAATTTAATGTCAACATGAAAAACCAAAATTCCTATAGTATAAACAGAAAAAAACCCTTACCAATTAAAGAAGATGTATCGGGCTCCTCACCCTTCACCCACCCTGTGGTGCAACAGATGTCCCTTTCTCCAAAGATGCACTCAATGGGATCGTAATGTTGCAACCACACACAAGTTGACCTGCAGTGAGGAAAAAACGAGTTAGTACATTTCAAACATGAAAAAGGTCATTTAATGTCAACATGAAAAACCAAAATTCCATAAGTATAAAACAGAAAAAACTCCTTACCAAAGAAAGAAGATGTATCGGGCTCCTCACCCTCCTCCCACCCTGTGGTGCAACAGATGTCCCTTTCTCCAAAAATGCACTCAATGGGATCGTAATGTTGCAACCACACACAAGTTGACCTGCTGTGAGGAAAATACGAGTCAGTACATTTCAAACGTGAAAAGGTCATTTAATGTCAACATGAAAAACCAAAATTCCAAAAGTATAAAAGAGAAAAAACTCCTTACCAAAGGAAGAAGATATATCGGGCTCCTCACCCTCTTCCCACCCTGTGGTGCAACAGATGTCCCTTTCTACAAAAATGCACTCAATGGGATCGTAATTTTGCAACCACACACAAGTTGACCTGCTGTGAGGAAAAAACGAGTTAGTACATTTCAAACATGAAAAAGGTCATTTAATGTCAACATGAAAAACCAAAATTCCAAAAGTATAAAACAGAAAAAACTCCTTACGAAAGAAAGAAGATGTATCGGGCTCCTCACCCTCCTCCCACCCTGTGGTGCAACAGATGTCCCTTTCTCCAAAAATGCAGTCAATGGGATCGTAATGTTGCAACCAGACACAAGTTGACCAGCTGTGAGGAAAAAACGAGTTAGTACATTTCAAACATGAAGAAGGTCATTTAATGTCAACATGAAAAAGCAAAATTCCGAAAGTATAAAACAGAAAAAACTCCTTACCAATGAAAGAAGATGTATCAGGCTCCTCACACTCCTCCCACCCTGTGGTGCAACACATTTCCCTTTCTCCAAAAATGCACTCAATGGGATCGTAATGTTGCAACCACACACAAGTTGACCTGCTGTGAGGAAAATACGAGTTAGTACATTTCAAACATGAAAAAGGTCATTTAATGTCAACATCAAAAACTAAAATTCCAACAGTATAAAAAGAAAAAAATCCTTACCAATGAAAGAAGATGTATCGGGCTCCTCACACTCCTCCCACCCTGTGGTGCAACAGATGTCCCTTTCTCCAAAAATGCACTCAATGGGATCGTAATGTCGCAACCAGACACAAGTTGACCTGCTGTGAGGAAAAAACGAGTTAGTACATTTCAAACATGAAGAAGGTCATTTAATGTCAACATGAAAACCAAAATTCCAAAAGTATAAAACAGAAAAAACTCCTTACCAAAGAAAGAAGATATATCGGGCTTCTCACCCTCCTCCCACCCTGTGGTGCAACAAATGTCCCTTTCTCCAAAAATGCACTCAATGGGATCGTAATGTTGCAGCCACACATAAGTTGACCTGCTGTGAGGAAAAAACGAGTTAGTACATTTCAAACATGAAAAAGGTCATTTAATGTCAACATGAAAAACCAAAATTCCAAAAGTATAAAACAGAAAAAACTCCTTACCAAAGAAAGAAGATGTATCGGGCTCCTCACCCTCCTCCCACCCTGTGGTGCAACAGATGTCCCTTTCTCCAAAAATGCACTCAATGGGATCGTAATGTTGCAATCACACACAAGTTGACCTGCTTTGAGGAAATAACGAGTTAGTACATTTCAAACATGACAAAGGTCATTTAATGTCAACATGAAAAACCAAAATTCCAATAGTATAAACAGAAAAAAATCCTTACCAATTAAAGAAGATGTATCGGGCTCCTCACACTTCACCCACCCTGTGGTGCAACAGATGTCCCTTTCTCCAAAAATGCACTCAATGGGATCGTAATGTTGCAACCACACACAAGTTGACCTGCTGTGAGGAAAAAACGAGTTAGTACATTTCGAACATGAAAAAGGTCATTTAATGCCAACATGAAAAACCAAAATTCCAAAAGTATAAAACAGAAAAAACTCCTTACCAAAGAAAGAAGATGTATCGGGCTCCTCACCCTCCTCCCACCCTGTGGTGCAACAGATGTCCCTTTCTCCAAAAATGCACTCAATGGGATCGTAATATTGCAACCACACACAAGTTGACCTGCTGTGAGGAAAAAACGAGTTAGTACATTTCAAACATGAAAAAGTTCATTTAATGTCAACATGAAAAACCAAAATTCCAAAAGTATAAAACAGAAAAAACTCCTTATCAAAGAAAGAAGATGTATCGGGCTAATCACCCTCCTCCCACCCTGTGGTGCAACAGATGTCCCTTTCTCCAAAAATGCACTCAATTTGATCGTAATGTTGCAACCACACACAAGTTGACCTGCTGTGAGGAAAAAACGAGATAGTATATTTCAAACATGAAAAAGGTCATTTAATGTCAACATGAAAAACCAAAATCCAATAGTATAAACAGAAAAAAATCCTTACCAATTAAAGAAGATGTATCGGGCTCCTCACACTTCACCCACCCTGTGGTGCAACAGATGTCCCTTTCTCCAAAAATGCACTCAATGGGATCGTAATGTTGCAACCACACACAAGTTGACCTGCTGTGAGGAAAAAACGAGGTAGTGCATTTCAAACATGAAAAAGGTCATTTAATGTCAACATGAAAAACCAAAATTCCAATAGTATAAACAGAAAAAAATCCTTACCAATTAAAGAAGATGTATCGGGCTCCTCACACTTCACCCACCCTGTGGTGCAACAGATGTCCCTTTCTCCAAAAATGCACTCAATGGGATCGTAATGTTGCAAACACACACAAGTTGATCTGCTGTGAGGAAAAAACGAGTTAGTACATTTCAAACATTAAAAAGGTCATTTAATGTCAACATGAAAAACCAAAATTCCAATAGTATAAAACAGAAAAAAATCCTTACCAATGAAAGAAGATGTATCGGGCTCCTCACACTCCTCCCACCCTGTGGTGCAACAGATGTCCCTTTCTCCAAAAATGCACTCAATGGGATCGTAATGTTGCAACCACACACAAGTTGACCTGCTGTGAGGAAAATACGAGTTAGTACATTTCAAACGTGAAGAAGGTCATTTAATGTCAACATGAAATACCAAAATTCCAAAAGTATAAAACAGAAAAAACTCCTTACCAAAGGAGGAAGATATATCGGGCTCCTCACCCTCCTCCCTCCCTGTGGTTCAACAGATGTCCCTTTCTCCAAAAATGCACTCAATGGGATCGTAATGTTGCAACCACACACAAGTTGACCTGCTGTGAGGAAAAAACGAGTTAGTACATTTCAAACATGAAGAAGGTCATTTAATGTCAACATGAAAAAGCAAAATTCCAAAAGTATAAAACAAAAAAAACTCCTTACCAAAGAAAGAAGATATATCGGGCTCCTCACCCTCCTCCCACCCTGTGGTGCGACAGATGTCCCTTTCTCCAAAAATGCACTCAATGGGATCGTAATGTTGCAACCACACACAAGTTGACCTGCTGTGAGGAAAATACGAGTTAGTACATTGCAAACACGAAATAGGTCATTTAATGTCAACATGAAAAACCAAAATTCTAATAGTATAAAACAGAAAAAAATCCTTACCAATGAAAGAAGATGTATCGGACTCCTCACCCTCCTCCCACCCTGTGGTGCAACAGATGTCCCTTTCTCCAAAAATGCACTCAATGGGATCGTAATGTTGCAACCACACACAAGTTGACCTGCTGTGAGGAAAAAACGAGTTAGTACATTTCAAACATGAAAAAGGTCATTTAATATCAACATGAAAAACCAAAATTCCAATAGTATAAAACAGAAAAAAATCCTTACCAATGAAAGAAGATGTATCGGGCTCCTCACACTCCTCCAACCCTGTGGTGCAACAGATGTCCCTTTCTCCAAAAATGCACTCAATGGGATCCTAACGTTACAACCACACACAAGTTGACCTGCTGTGAGGAAAAAACGAGTTAGTACATTTCAAACATGAAAAAGGTCATTTAATGTCAACATGAAAAACCATAATTCCAATAGTATAAAACAGAAAAAAATCCTTACCAATGAAAGAAGATGTATCGGGCTCCTCACACTACTCCCACCCTGTGGTGCAACAGATGTCCCTTTCTCCAAAAATACACTAAATGGGATCGTAATGTTGCAACCACACACAAGTTGACCTGCTGTGAGGAAAAAACGAGTTAGTACATTTCAAACATTAAAAAGGTCATTTAATATCAACATGAAAAACCAAAATTCCAATAGCATAAAACAGAAAAAAATCCTTACCAATGAAAGAAGATGTATCGGGCTCCTCACACTCCTCCCACCCTGTGGTGCAACAGATGTCCCTTTCTCCAAAAATGCTCTCAACGGGATCGTAATGTTGCAACCACACACAAGTTGACCTGCTGTGAGATAAAAACGAGTTAGTACATTTCAAACATTATAAAAGTCATTTAATGTCAACATGAAAAACCACAATTCCAATACTATAAAACTGAAAAAAATCCTTACCAATGAAAGAAGATGTATCGGGCTCCTCACACTCCTCCCACCCTGTGGTGCAACAGATGTCCCTTTCTCCAAAAATGCACTCAATGGGATCGTAATGTTGCAACCACAAACAACTTGACCTCCTGTGAGGAAAAAACGAGTTAGTACATTTCAAACATGAAAAAGGTCATTTAATGTAACATGAAAAACCAAAATTCCAATAGTATAAAACAGAAAAAACTCCTTATCAAAGAAAGAAGATGTATCGGGCTAATCACCCTCCTCCCGCCCTGTGGTGCAACAGATGTCCCTTTCTCCAAAAATGCACTCAATTTGATCGTAATGTTGCAACCACACACAAGTTGACCTGCTGTGAGGAAAAAACGAGATAGTATATTTCAAACATGAAAAAGGTTATTTAATGTCAACATGAAAAACCAAAATCCAATAGTATAAACAGAAAAAAATCCTTACCAATTAAAGAAGGTGTATCGGGCTCCTCACACTTCACCCACCCTGTGGTGCAACAGATGTCCCTTTCTCCAAAAATGCACTCAATGGGATCGTAATGTTGCAACCACACACAAGTTGACCTGCTGTGAGGAAAAAACGAGTTAGTACATTTCAAACATGAAAAAGGTCATTTAATGTCAACATGAAAAACCAAAATTCCAATAGTATAAAACAGAAAAAAATCCTTACCTATTAAAGAAGATGTATTGGGCTCCTCACACTTCACCCACCCTGTGGTGCAACAGATGTCCCTTTCTCCAAAAATGCACTCAATGGGATCGTAATGTTGCAACCACACACAAGTTGACCTGCTGTGAGATAAAAACGAGTTAGTACATTTCAAACATGATAAAAGTCATTTAATGTCAACATGAAAAACCAAAATTCCAATACTATAAAACAGAAAAAAATCCTTACCAATGAAAGAAGATGTATCGGGCTCCTCACACTTCACCCACCCTTTGGTGCAACAGATGTCCCTTTCTCCAAAAATGCACTCAATGGGATCGTAATGTTGCAACCACACACAAGTTGACCTGCTGTGAGGAAAATACGAGTTAGTACATTTCAAACATGAAGAAGGTCATTTAATGTCAACATGAAAAACCAAAATTCCAAAAGTATAAAACAGAAAAAACTCCTTACCAAAGAAAGAAGATATATCGGGCTTCTCACCCTCCTCCCACCCTGTGGTGCAACAGATGTCCCTTCCTGCATTAATGCACTCAATGGTATCATAATGTTGCAACCACACACAACTTGACCTGCTGTGAGGAAAAAACGAGTTAGTACATTTCAAACATGAAAAAGGTCATTTAATGTCAACATGGAAAACCAAAATTCCAAAAGTATAAAACAGAAAAAACTCCTTACCAAAGAAAGAAGATGTATCGGGCTCCTCACCCTCCTCCCACCCTGTGGTGCAACAGATGTCCCTTTCTCCAAAAATGCACTCAATGGGATCGTAATGTTGCAACCACACACAAGTTGACCTGCTGTGAGGAAAAAACGAGTTAGTACATTTCAAACATGAAAAATGTCATTTAATGTCAACATGAAAAACTAAAATTCCAAAAGTATAAAACAGAAAAAACTCCTTACCAAAGAAAGAAGATGTATCGGGCTCCTCACCCTTCACCCACCCTGTGGTGCAACAGATGTCACTTTCTCCAAAAATGCACTCAATGGGATCGTAATGTTGCAACCACACACAAGTTGACCTGCAGTGAGGAAAAAACGAGTTAGTACATTTCAAACATGAAAAAGGTCATTTAATGTCAACATGAAAAACCAAAATTCCAAAAGTATAAAACAGAAAAAACCCCTTACCAAAGAAAGAAGATGTATCGGGCTCCTCACCCTCCTCCCACCCTGTGGTGCAACAGATGTCCCTTTCTCCAAAAATGCACTCAATGGGATCGTAATGTTGCAACCACACACAAGTTGACCTGCTGTGAGGAAAAAACGAGTTAGTACATTTCAAACATGAAAAAGGTCATTTAATGTCAACATGAAAAACCAAAATTCCAAAAGTATAAAACAGAAAAAACTGCTTATCAAAGAAAGAAGATGTATCGGGCTAATCACCCTCCTCCCACCCTGTGGTGCAACAGATGTCCCTTTCTCCAAAAATGCACTCAATGGGATCGTAATGTTGCAACCACACACAAGTTGACCTGCTGTGAGGAAAATACGAGTCAGTACATTTCAAACGTGAAAAGGTCATTTAATGTCAACATGAAAAACCAAAATTCCAAAAGTATAAAACAGAAAAAACTCCTTACCAAAGGAAGCAGATATATCGGGCTCCTCACCCTCCTCCCACCCTGTGGTGCAACAGATGTCCCTTTCTCCAAAAATGCACTCAATGGGATCGTAATGTTGCAACCACACACAAGTTGACCTGCTGTGAGGAAAAAACGAGTTAGTACATTTCAAACATGAAAAATGTCATTTAATGTCAACATGAAAAACTAAAATTCCAAAAGTATAAAACAGAAAAAACTCCTTACCAAAGAAAGAAGAGGTATCGGGCTCCTCACCCTCCTCCCACCCTGTGGTGCAACAGATGTCCCTTTCTCCAAAAATGCACTCAATGGGATCGTAATGTTGCAACCACACACAAGTTGACCTGCTGTGAGGAAAAAACGAGTTAGTACATTTCAAACAAGAAAAAGGTCATTTAATGTCAACATGAAAAACCAAAATTCCAAAAGTATAAAACAGAAAAAACTGCTTATCAAAGAAAGAAGATGTATCGGGCTAATCACCCTCCTCCCACCCTGTGGTGCAACAGATGTCCCTTTCTCCAAAAATGCACTCAATGGGATCGTAATGTTGCAACCACACACAAGTTGACCTGCTGTGAGGAAAAAACGAGTTAGTACATTTCAAACATGAAAAAGGTCATTTAATGTCAACATGAAAAACTAAAATTCCAAAAGTATAAAACAGAAAAAACTCCTTACCAAAGAAAGAAGAGGTATCGGGCTCCTCACCCTCCTCCCACCCTGTGGTGCAACAGATGTCCCTTTCTCCAAAAATGCACTCAATGGGATCGTAATGTTGCAACCACACACAAGTTGACCTGCTGTGAGGAAAAAACGAGTTAGTACATTTCAAACAAGAAAAAGGTCATTTAATGTCAACATGAAAAACCAAAATTCCAAAAGTATAAAACAGAAAAAACTGCTTATCAAAGAAAGAAGATGTATCGGGCTAATCACCCTCCTCCCACCCTGTGGTGCAACAGATGTCCCTTTCTCCAAAAATGCACTCAATGGGATCGTAATGTTGCAACCACACACAAGTTGACCTGCTGTGAGGAAAATACGAGTCAGTACATTTCAAACGTGAAAAGGTCATTTAATGTCAACATGAAAAACCAAAATTCCAAAAGTATAAAACAGAAAAAACTCCTTACCAAAGGAAGAAGATATATCGGGCTCCTCACCCTCCTCCCACCCTGTGGTGCAACAGATGTCCCTTTCTCCAAAAATGCACTCAATGGGATCGTAATGTTGCAACCACACACAAGTTGACCTGCTGTGAGGAAAAAACGAGTTAGTACATTTCAAACATGAAAAAGGTCATTTAATGTCAACATGAAAAACCAAAATTCCAAAAGTATAAAACAGAAAAAACTGCTTATCAAAGAAAGAAGATGTATCGGGCTAATCACCCTCCTCCCACCCTGTGGTGCAACAGATGTCCCTTTCTCCAAAAATGCACTCAATGGGATCGTAATCTTGCAACCACACACAAGTTGACCTGCTGTGAGGAAAATACGAGTCAGTACATTTCAAACGTGAAAAGGTCATTTAATGTCAACATGAAAAACCAAAATTCCAAAAGTATAAAACAGAAAAAACTCCTTACCAAAGGAAGAAGATATATCGGGCTCCTCACCCTCCTCCCACCCTGTGGTGCAACAGATGTCCCTTTCTCCAAAAATGCACTCAATGGGATCGTAATGTTGCAACCACACACAAGTTGACCTGCTGTGAGGAAAAAACGAGTTAGTGCATTTCAAACATGAAAAAGGTCATTTAATGTCAACATGAAAAACCAAAATTCCAAAAGTATAAAACAGAAAAAACTGCTTATCAAAGAAAGAAGATGTATCGGGCTAATCACCCTCCTCCCACCCTGTGGTGCAACAGATGTCCCTTTCTCCAAAAATGCACTCAATGGGATCGTAATGTTGCAACCACACACAAGTTGACCTGCTGTGAGGGTAATACGAGTCAGTACATTTCAAACGTGAAAAGGTCATTTAATGTCAACATGAAAAACCAAAATTCCAAAAGTATAAAACAGAAAAAACTCCTTACCAAAGGAAGAAGATATATCGGGCTCCTCACCCTCCTCCCACCCTGTGGTGCAACAGATGTCCCTTTCTCCAAAAATGCACTCAATGGGATCGTAATGTTGCAACCACACACAAGTTGACCTGCTGTGAGGAAAAAACGAGTTAGTACATTTCAAACATGAAAAAGGTCATTTAATGTCAACATGAAAAACCAAAATTCCAAAAGTATAAAACAGAAAAAACTCCTTACCAAAGAAAGAAGATGTATCGGGCTCCTCACCCTCCTCCCACCCTGTGGTGCAACAGATGTCCCTTTCTCCAAAAATGCACTCAATGGGATCGTAATGTTGCAACCACACACAAGTTGACCTGCTGTGAGGAAAAAACGAGTTAGTACATTTCAAACATGAAAAAGGTCATTTAATGTCAACATGCAAAACCAAAATTCCAAAAGTATAAAACAGAAAAAACTCCTTATCAAAGAAAGAAGATGTATCGGGCTAATCACCCTCCTCCCGCCCTGTGGTGCAACAGATGTCCCTTTCTCCAAAAATGCACTCAATTTGATCGTAATGTTGCAACCACACACAAGTTGACCTGCTGTGAGGAAAAAACGAGATAGTATATTTCAAACATGAAAAAGGTTATTTAATGTCAACATGAAAAACCAAAATCCAATAGTATAAACAGAAAAAAATCCTTACCAATTAAAGAAGGTGTATCGGGCTCCTCACACTTCACCCACCCTGTGGTGCAACAGATGTCCCTTTCTCCAAAAATGCACTCAATGGGATCGTAATGTTGCAACCACACACAAGTTGACCTGCTGTGAGGAAAAAACGAGTTAGTACATTTCAAACATGAAAAAGGTCATTTAATGTCAACATGAAAAACCAAAATTCCAATAGTATAAAACAGAAAAAAATCCTTACCTATTAAAGAAGATGTATTGGGCTCCTCACACTTCACCCACCCTGTGGTGCAACAGATGTCCCTTTCTCCAAAAATGCACTCAATGGGATCGTAATGTTGCAAACACACACAAGTTGACCTGCTGTGAGGAAAAAACGAGTTAGTACATTTCAAACATGAAAAAAGTCATTTAATGTCAACATGAAAAACCAAAATTCCAATAGTATAAACAGAAAAAAATCCTTACCAATTAAAGAAGATGTATCGGGCTCCTCACACTTCCCCCACCCTGTGGTGCAACAGATGTCCCTTTCTCCAAGAATGCACTCAATGGGATCGTAATGTTGCAACCACACACAAGTTGACCTGCTGTGAGGAAAAAACGAGTTAGTACATTTCAAACATGAAAAAGGTCATTTAATGTCAACATGAAAAACCAAAATTCCAAAAGTATAGAACAGAAAAAACTCCTTACCAAAGAAAGGAGAGGTATTGGGCTCCTCACCCTCCTCCCACCCTGTGGTGCAACAAATGTCCCTTTCTCCAAAAATGCACTCAATGGGGTCGTAATGTTGCAACCACACACAAGTTGACCTGCTGTGAGGAAAAAACGAGTTAGTACATTTCAAACATGAAAAAGGTCATTTAATGTCAACATGAAAAACCAAAATTCCAAAAGTATAAAACAGAAAAAACTCCTTACCAAAGAATGGAGATATATCGGGCTCCTCACCCTCCTTCCACCCTGTGGTGCAACAGATGTCCCTTTCTCCAAAAATGCACTCAATGGGATCGTAATGTTGCAACCACACACAAGTTGACCTGCTGTGAGGAAAAAACGAGTTAGTACATTTCAAACATGACAAAGGTTATTTAATATCAACATGAAAAACCAAAATTCCAATAGTATAAACAGAAAAAAATCCTTACCAATTAAAGAAGATGTATCGGGCTCCACACCCTCCTCCCACCCTGTGGTGCAACAGATGTCCCTTTCTCCAAAAATGCACTCAATGGGATCGTAATGTTGCAACCACACACAAGTTGACCTGCAGTGAGGAAAAAACGAGTTAGTACATTTCAAACATGAAAAAGGTCATTTAATGTCAACATGAAAAACCAAAGTTCCAAAAGTATAAAACAGAAAAAACTCCTTACCAAAGAAAGGAAATGTATCGGGCTCCTCACCCTCCTCCCACCCTGTGGTGCAACAGATGTCCCTTTCTCCAAAAATGCACTCAATGGGATCGTAATGTTGCAACTACACACAAGTTGACCTGCTGTGAGGAAAAAACGAGTTAGTACATTTCAAACATGAAAAAGGTCATTTAATGTCAACATGAAAAACCAAAATTCCAAAAGTATAAAACAGAAAAAACTCCTTACCAAAGAAAGAAGATGTATCGGGCTCCTCACCCTCCTCCCACCCTGTGGTGTAACAGATGTCCCTTTCTCCAAAAATGCACTCAATGGGATCGTAATGTTGCAACCACACACAAGTTGACCTGCTGTGAGGAAATAACGAGTTAGTACATTTCAAACATGACAAAGGTCATTTAATGTCAACATGAAAAACCAAAATTCCAATAGTATAAACAGAAAAAAATCCTTACCAATTAAAGAAGATGTATCGGGCTCCTCACACTTCACCCACCCTGTGGTGCAACAGATGTCCCTTTCTCCAAAAATGCACTCAATGGGATCGTAATGTTGCAACCACACACAAGTTGACCTGCTGTGAGGAAATAACGAGTTAGTACATTTCGAACATGAAAAAGGTCATTTAATGTCAACATGAAAAACCAAAATTCCAAAAGTATAAAACAGAAAAAACTCCTTACCAAAGAAAGAAGATGTATCGGGCTCCTCACCCTCCTCCCACCCTGTGGTGCAACAGATGTCCCTTTCTCCAAAAATGCACTCAATGGGATCGTAATGTTGCAACCACAAACAAGTTGACCTGCTGTGAGGAAAAAACGAGTTAGTACATTTCAAACATGAAAAAGGTCATTTAATGTCAACATGAAAAACCAAAATTCCAAAAGTATAAAACAGAAAAAACTCCTTATCAAAGAAAGAAGATGTATCGGGCTAATCACCCTCCTCCCGCCCTGTGGTGCAACAGATGTCCCTTTCTCCAAAAATGCACTCAATTTGATCGTAATGTTGCAACCACACACAAGTTGACCTGCTGTGAGGAAAAAACGAGATAGTATATTTCAAACATGAAAAAGGTCATTTAATGTCAACATGAAAAACCAAAATCCAATAGTATAAACAGAAAAAAATCCTTACCAATTAAAGAAGGTGTATCGGGCTCCTCACACTTCACCCACCCTGTGGTGCAACAGATGTCCCTTTCTCCAAAAATGCACTCAATGGGATCGTAATGTTTCAACCACACACAAGTTGACCTGCTGTGAGGAAAAAACGAGTTAGTACATTTCAAACATGAAAAAGGTCATTTAATGTCAACATGAAAAACCAAAATTCCAAAAGTATAAAACAGAAAAAACTCCTTACCAAAGAAAGAAGATGTATCGGGCTCCTCACCCTCCTCCCACCCTGTGGTGCAACAGATGTCCCTTTCTCCAAAAATGCACTCAATGGGATCGTAATGTTGCAACCACACACAAGTTGACCTGCTGTGAGGAAAAAACGAGTTAGTACATTTCAAACATGTAAAAGGTCATTTAATGTCAACACGAAAAACCAAAATTCCAAAAGTATAAAACAGAAAAAAATCCTTATCAAAGAAAGAAGATGTATCGGGCTAATCACCCTCCTCCCACCCTGTGGTGTAACAGATGTCCCTTTCTCCAAAAATGCACTCAATGGGATCGTAATGTTGCAACCACACACAAGTTGACCTGCTGTGAGGAAAAAACGAGTTAGTACATTTCAAACATGAAAAAGGTCATTTAATGTCAACATGAAAAACCAAAATTCCAAAAGTATAGAACAGAAAAAACTCCTTACCAAAGAAAGGAGAGGTAATGGGCTCCTCACCCTCCTCCCACCCTGTGGTGCAACAGATGTCCCTTTCTCCAAAAATGCACTCAATGGGGTCGTAATGTTGCAACCACACACAAGTTGACCTGCTGTGAGGAAAAAACGAGTTAGTACATTTCAAACATGAAAAAGGTCATTTAATGTCAACATGAAAAACCAAAATTCCAAAAGTATAAAACAGAAAAAACTCCTTACCAAAGAAAGAAGATGTATCGGGCTCCTCACCCTCCTCCCACCCTGTGGTGCAACAGATGTCCCTTTCTCCAAAAATGCACTCAATGGGATCGTAATGTTGCAACCACACACAAGTTGACCTGCTGTGAGGAAAAAACGAGTTAGTACATTTCAAACATGTAAAAGGTCATTTAATGTCAACACGAAAAACCAAAATTCCAAAAGTATAAAACAGAAAAAAATCCTTATCAAAGAAAGAAGATGTATCGGGCTAATCACCCTCCTCCCACCCTGTGGTGTAACAGATGTCCCTTTCTCCAAAAATGCACTCAATGGGATCGTAATGTTGCAACCACACACAAGTTGACCTGCTGTGAGGAAAAAACGAGTTAGTACATTTCAAACATGAAAAAGGTCATTTAATGTCAACATGAAAAACCAAAATTCCAAAAGTATAGAACAGAAAAAACTCCTTACCAAAGAAAGGAGAGGTAATGGGCTCCTCACCCTCCTCCCACCCTGTGGTGCAACAGATGTCCCTTTCTCCAAAAATGCACTCAATGGGATCGTAATGTTGCAACCACACACAAGTTGACCTGCTGTGAGGAAAAAACGAGTTAGTACATTTCAAACATGCCAAAGGTTATTTAATATCAACATGAAAAACCAAAATTCCAATAATATAAACAGAAAAAAATCCTTACCAATTAAAGAAGATGTATCGGGCTCCTCACACTTCACCCACCCTGTGGTGCAACAGATGTCCCTTTCTCCAAAGATGCACTCAATGGGATCGTAATGTTTCAACCACACACAAGTTGACCTCCTGTGAGGAAAAAACGAGTTAGTACATTTCAAACATGAAAAAGGTCATTTAATGTCAACATGAAAAACCAAAATTCCAAAAGTATAAAACAGAAAAAACTCCATACCAAAGAAAGAAGATGTATCGGGCTCCTCACCCTCCTCCCACCCTGTGGTGCAACAGATGTCCCTTTCTCCAAAAATGCACTCAATGGGATCGTAATGTTGCAACCACACACAAGTTGACCTGCTGTGAGGAAAAAACGAGTTAGTACATTTCAAACATGAAATAGGTCATTTAATGTCAACACGAAAAACCAAAATTCCAAAAGTATAAAACAGAAAAAAATCCTTACCAAAGAAAGAAGATGTTTCGGGCTCCTCACCCTCCTCCCACCCTGTGGTGTAACAGATGTCCCTTTCTCCAAAAATGCACTCAATGGGATCATAATGTTGCAACCACACACAAGTTGACCTGCTGTGAGGAAATAACGAGTTAGTACATTTCAAACATGACAAAGGTCATTTAATGTCAACATGAAAAACCAAAATTCCAATAGTATAAACAGAAAAAAATCCTTACCAATTAAAGAAGATGTATCGGGCTCCTCACACTTCACCCACCCTGTGGTGCAACAGATGTCCCTTTCTCCAAAAATGCACTCAATGGGATCGTAATGTTGCAACCACACACAAGTTGACCTGCTGTGAGGAAATAACGAGTTAGTACATTTCGAACATGAAAAAGGTCATTTAATGTCAACATGAAAAACCAAAATTCCAAAAGTATAAAACAGAAAAAACTCCTTACCAAAGAAAGAAGATGTATCGGGCTCCTCACCCTCCTCCCACCCTGTGGTGCAACAGATGTCCCTTTCTCCAAAAATGCACTCAATGGGATCGTAATGTTGCAACCACACACAAGTTGACCTGCTGTGAGGAAAAAACGAGTTAGTACATTTCAAACATGTAAAAGGTCATTTAATGTCAACACGAAAAACCAAAATTCCAAAAGTATAAAACAGAAAAAAATCCTTATCAAAGAAAGAAGATGTATCGGGCTAATCACCCTCCTCCCACCCTGTGGTGTAACAGATGTCCCTTTCTCCAAAAATGCACTCAATGGGATCGTAATGTTGCAACCACACACAAGTTGACCTGCTGTGAGGAAAAAACGAGTTAGTACATTTCAAACATGAAAAAGGTCATTTAATGTCAACATGAAAAACCAAAATTCCAAAAGTATAGAACAGAAAAAACTCCTTACCAAAGAAAGGAGAGGTAATGGGCTCCTCACCCTCCTCCCACCCTGTGGTGCAACAGATGTCCCTTTCTCCAAAAATGCACTCAATGGGATCGTAATGTTGCAACCACACACAAGTTGACCTGCTGTGAGGAAAAAACGAGTTAGTACATTTCAAACATGCCAAAGGTTATTTAATATCAACATGAAAAACCAAAATTCCAATAATATAAACAGAAAAAAATCCTTACCAATTAAAGAAGATGTATCGGGCTCCTCACACTTCACCCACCCTGTGGTGCAACAGATGTCCCTTTCTCCAAAAATGCACTCAATGGGATCGTAATGTTTCAACCACACACAAGTTGACCTGCTGTGAGGAAAAAACGAGTTAGTACATTTCAAACATGAAAAAGGTCATTTAATGTCAACATGAAAAACCAAAATTCCAAAAGTATAAAACAGAAAAAACTCCATACCAAAGAAAGAAGATGTATCGGGCTCCTCACCCTCCTCCCACCCTGTGGTGCAACAGATGTCCCTTTCTCCAAAAATGCACTCAATGGGATCGTAATGTTGCAACCACACACAAGTTGACCTGCTGTGAGGAAAAAACGAGTTAGTACATTTCAAACATGAAATAGGTCATTTAATGTCAACACGAAAAACCAAAATTCCAAAAGTATAAAACAGAATAAAATCCTTACCAAAGAAAGAAGATGTTTCGGGCTCCTCACCCTCCTCCCACCCTGTGGTGTAACAGATGTCCCTTTCTCCAAAAATGCACTCAATGGGATCATAATGTTGCAACCACACACAAGTTGACCTGCTGTGAGGAAATAACGAGTTAGTACATTTCAAACATGACAAAGGTCATTTAATGTCAACATGAAAAACCAAAATTCCAATAGTATAAACAGAAAAAAATCCTTACCAATTAAAGAAGATGTATCGGGCTCCTCACACTTCACCCACCCTGTGGTGCAACAGATGTCCCTTTCTCCAAAAATGCACTCATTGGGATCGTAATGTTGCAACCACACACAAGTTGACCTGCTGTGAGGAAATAACGAGTTAGTACATTTCGAACATGAAAAAGGTCATTTAATGTCAACATGAAAAACCAAAATTCCAAAAGTATAAAACAGAAAAAACTCCTTACCAAAGAAAGAAGATGTATCGGGCTCCTCACCCTCCTCCCACCCTGTGGTGCAACAGATGTCCCTTTCTCCAAAAATGCACTCAATGGGATCGTAATGTTGCAACCACACACAAGTTGACCTGCTGTGAGGAAAAAACGAGTTAGTACATTTCAAACATGAAAAAGGTCATTTAATGTCAACATGAAAAACCAAAATTCCAAAAGTATAAAACAGAAAGAACTCCTTACCAAAGAAAGAAGATGTATTGGGCTCCTCACACTCCTCCCACCCTGTGGTGCAACAGATGTCCCTTTCTCCAAAAATGCACTCTATGGGATCGTAATGTTGCAACCACACACAAGTTGACCTGCTGTGAGGAAAAAACGAGTTAGTACATTTCAAACATGAAAAAGGTCATTTAATGTCAACATGAAAAACCAAAATTCCAAAAGTATAAAACAGAAAAAACTCCTTATCAAAGAAAGAAGATGTATCGGGCTAATCACCCTCCTCCCGCCCTGTGGTGCAACAGATGTCCCTTTCTCCAAAAATGCACTCAATTTGATCGTAATGTTGCAACCACACACAAGTTGACCTGCTGTGAGGAAAAAACGAGATAGTATATTTCAAACATGAAAAAGGTCATTTAATGTCAACATGAAAAACCAAAATCCAATAGTATAAACAGAAAAAAATCCTTACCAATTAAAGAAGGTGTATCAGGCTCCTCACACTTCACCCACCCTGTGGTGCAACAGATGTCCCTTTCTCCAAAAATGCACTCAATGGGATCGTAATGTTGCAACCACACACAAGTTGACCTGCTGTGAGGAAAAAACGAGTTAGTACATTTCAAACATGAAAAAGGTCATTTAATGTCAACATGAAAAACCAAAATTCCAATAGTATAAACAGAAAAAAATCCTTACCTATTAAAGAAGATGTATTGGGCTCCTCACACTTCACCCACCCTGTGGTGCAACAGATGTCCCTTTCTCCAAAAATGCACTCAATGGGATCGTAATGTTGCAAACACACACAAGTTGACCTGCTGTGAGGAAAAAACGAGTTAGTACATTTCAAACATGAAAAAGGTCATTTAATGTCAACATGAAATACCAAAATTCCAATAGTATAAACAGAAAAAAATCCTTACCAATTAAAGAAGATGTATCGGGCTCCTCACACTTCCCCCACCCTGTGGTGCAACAGATGTCCCTTTCTCCAAGAATGCACTCAATGGGATCGTAATGTTGCAACCACACACAAGTTGACCTGCTGTGAGGAAAAAACGAGTTAGTACATTTCAAACATGAAAAAGGTCATTTAATGTCAACATGAAAAACCAAAATTCCAAAAGTATAGAACAGAAAAAACTCCTTACCAAAGAAAGGAGAGGTATTGGGCTCCTCACCCTCCTCCCACCCTGTGGTGCAACAGATGTCCCTTTCTCCAAAAATGCACTCAATGGGGTCGTAATGTTGCAACCACACACAAGTTGACCTGCTGTGAGGAAAAAACGAGTTAGTACATTTCAAACATGAAAAAGGTCATTTAATGTCAACATGAAAAACCAAAATTCCAAAAGTATAAAACAGAAAAAACTCCTTACCAAAGAATGGAGATGTATCGGGCTCCTCACCCTCCTTCCACCCTGTGGTGCAACAGATGTCCCTTTCTCCAAAAATGCACTCAATGGGATCGTAATGTTGCAACCACACACAAGTTGACCTGCTGTGAGGAAAAAACGAGTTAGTACATTTCAAACATGACAAAGGTTATTTAATATCAACATGAAAAACCAAAATTCCAATAGTATAAACAGAAAAAAATCCTTACCAATTAAAGAAGATGTATCGGGCTCCTCACACTTCACCCACCCTGTGGTGCAACAGATGTCCCTTTCTCCAAAAATGCACTCAATGGGATCGTAATGTTTCAACCACACACAAGTTGACCTGCTGTGAGGAAAAAACGAGTTAGTACATTTCAAACATGAAAAGGTCATTTAATGTCAACATGAAAAACCAAAATTCCAAAAGTATAAAACAGAAAAAACTCCTTACCAAAGAAAGAAGATGTATCGGGCTCCTCACCCTCCTCCCACCCTGTGGTGCAACAGACGTCCCTTTCTCCAAAAATGCACTCAATGGGATCGTAATGTTGCAACCACACACAAGTTGACCTGCTGTGAGGAAAAAACGAGTTAGTACATTTCAAACATGAAAAAGGTCATTTAATGTCAACACGAAAAACCAAAATTCCAAAAGTATAAAACAGAAAAAAATCCTTATCAAAGAAAGAAGATGTATCGGGCTAATCACCCTCCTCCCACCCTGTGGTGTAACAGATGTCCCTTTCTCCAAAAATGCACTCAATGGGATCGTAATGTTGCAACCACACACAAGTTGACCTGCTGTGAGGAAAAAACGAGTTAGTACATTTCAAACATGAAAAAGGTCATTTAATGTCAACATGAAAAACCAAAATTCCAATAGTATAAACAGAAAAAAATCCTTACCAAGTAAAGAAGATGTATCGGGCTCCTCACACTTCACCCACCCTGTGGTGCAACTGATATCCCTTTCTCCAAAAATGCACTCAATGCCATAGTAATGTTGCAACCACACACAAGTTGACGTGCTGTGAGGAAAAAACGAGTTAGTACATTTCAAACATGAAAAAGGTCATTTAATGTCAACATGAAAAACCAAAATTCCAAAAGTATAAAACAGAAAAAACTCCTTACCAAAGAAAGAAGAGGTATCGGGCTCCTCACCCTCCTCCCACCCTGTGGTGCAACAGATGTCCCTTTCTCCAAAAATGCACTCAATGGGATCGTAATGTTGCAACCACACACAAGTTGACCTGCTGTGAGGGAAATACGAGTTAGTACATTTCAAACATGAAAAAGGTCACTTAAAGTCAACATGAAAAACCAAAATTCTACTAGTATAAAACAGAAAAAATCCTTCCAATGAAAGAAGATGTATCGGACTCCTCACCCTCCTCCCAGCCTGTGGTGCAACAGATGTCCCTTTCTCCAAAAATGTACTCAATGGGATCGTAATGTTGCAACCACACACAAGTTGATCTGCTGTGAGGAAAATACGAGTTAGTACATTTCAAACATGAAAAAGGTCTTTTAATGTCAACATGAAAAACTAAAATTCCAACAGTATAAACAGAAAAAAATCCTTACCAATGAAAGAAGGTGTATCGGACTCCTCACCCTCCTTCCACCCTGTGGTGCAACACATGTCCCTTTCTCCAAAAATGTACTCAATGGGATCGTAATGTTGCAACCACACATAAGTTGACCTGCTGTGAGGAAAATCGAGTTAGTACATTTCAAACATGAAGAAGGTCATTTAATGTCAACATGAAAACCAAAATTCCAAAAGTATAAAACAGAAAAAACTCCTTACCAAAGAAAGAAGGTATATCGGGCTCCTCACCCTCCTCCCACCCTGTGGTGCAACAGATGTAACTTTCTCCAAAAATGCACTCAATGGGATCGTAATGTTGCAACCACACACAAGTTGACCTGCTGTGAGGGAAATACGAGTTAGTACATTTCAAACATGAAAAAGGTCATTTAATGTCAACATGAAAAACCAAAATTCTAATAGTATAAAACAGAAAAAAATCCTTACCAATGAAAGAAGATGTATCGGACTCCTCACCCTCCTCCCACCCTGTGGTGCAACAGATGTCCCTTTCTCCAAAAATGTACTCAATGGGATCGTAATGTTACAACCACACACAAGTTGACCTGCTGTGAGGAAAAAACGAGTTAGTACATTTCAAACATGAAGAAGGTCATTTAATGTCAACATGAAAAAGCAAAATTCCGAAAGTATAAAACAAAAAAGACTCCTTACCAAATAAAGAAGATATATTGGGCTCCTCACCCTCCTCCCACCCTGTGGTGCAACAGATGTCCCTTTATCCAAAAATGCACTCAATGGGATCGTAATGTTGCAACCACACACAAGTTGACCTGCTGTGAGGGAAATACGAGTTAGTACATTTCAAACATGAAAAAGGTCATTTAATGTCAACATGAAAAACTAAAATTCTTATAGTATAAAACAGAAAAAAATCCTTACCAATGAAAGAAGATGTATCGGACTCCTCACCCTCCTCCCACCCTGTGGTGCAACAGATGTCCGTTTCTCCAAAAATGTACTCAATGGGATCGTAATGTTGCAACCACACACAAGTTGACCTGCTGTGAGGAAAAAACGAGTTAGTACATTTCAAACATGACAAAGGTCATTTAATGTCAACATGAAAAACCAAAATTCCAATAGTATAAAACAGAAAAAAATCCTTACCAATGAAAGAAGATGTATCTGGCTCCTCACACCCCTCCCACCCTGTGGTGGAACAGATGTCCCTTTCTCCAAAAATGCACTCAATGGGATCGTAATGTGTAACCACACACAAGTTGACCTGCTGTGAGGAAAAAACGAGTTAGTACATTTCAAACATGAAAAAGGTCATTTAATGTCAACATGAAAAACCAAAATTCCAATAGTATAAAACAGAAAAAAATCCTTACCAATGAAAGAAGATGTATCGGGCTCCTCACCCTCCTCCCACCCTGTGGTGCAACAGATGTCCCTTTCTCCAAAAATGCACTCAATGGGATCGTAATGTTGCAACCACACACAAGTTGACCTGCTGTGAGGAAAAGACGAGTTAGTACATTTCAAACATGAAAAAGGTCATTTAATGTCAACATGAAAAACCAAAATTCCAAATGTATAAAACAGAAAAAACTCCTTACCAATGAAAGAAGATGTATCGGGCTCCTCACCCTCCTCCCACCCTGTGGTGCAACAGATGTCCCTTTCTCCAAAAATGCACTCAATGGGATCGTAATGTTGCCACCACACACAAGTTGACCTGCTGTGAGGAAAAAACGAGTTAGTACATTTCAAACATGAAGAAGGTCATTTAATGTCAACATGAGAAACCAAAATTCCAAAAGTATAAAACAGAAAAAACTCGTTACCAATGAAAGAAGATGTATCGGGCTCCTCACCCTCCTCCCACCCTGTGGTGCAACAGATGTAACTTTCTCCAAAAATGTACTCAATGGGATCGTAATGTTGCAACCACACACAAGTTTACCTGCTGTGAGGAAAAAACGAGTTAGTACATTTCAAACATGAAGAAGGTCATTTAATGTCAACATGAAAACCAAAATTCCAAAAGTATAAAACAGAAAAAACTCCTTACCAAAGAAAGAAGATATTTCGGGCTCCTCACCCTCCTCCCACCCTGTGGTGCAACAGATGTAACTTTCTCCAAAAATGCACTCAATGGGATCGTAATGTTGCAACCACAAACAAGTTGACCTGCTGTGAGGGAAATACGAGTTAGTACATTTCAAACATGAAAAAGGTCATTTAATGTCAACATGAAAAACCAAAATTCTAATAGTATAAAACAGAAAAAAATCCTTACCAATGAAAGAAGATGTATCAGACTCCTCACCCTCCTCCCACCCTGTGGTGCAACACATGTCCCTTTCTCCAAAAATGTACTCAATGGGATCGTAATGTTGCAACCACACACAAGTTGACCTGCTGTGAGGAAAAAACGAGTTAGTACATTTCAAACATGACAAAGGTCATTTAATGTCAACATGAAAAACCAAAATTCCAATAGTATAAAACAGAAAAAAATCCTTGCCAATGAAAGAAGATGTATCTGGTTTCCTCACACTCCTCCCACCCTGTGGTGGAACAAATGTCCCTTTCTCCAAAAATGCACTCAATGGGATCGTAATGTTGCAACCACACACAAGTTGACCTGCTGTGAGGAAAATACGAGTTAGTACATTTCAAACATGAAAAAGGTCATTTAATGTCAACATGAAAAACTAAAATTCCAACAGTATAAACAGAAAAAAATCCTTACCAATGAAAGAAGATGTATCGGGCTCCTCACACTCCTCCCACCCTGTGGTGCAACAGATGTCCCTTTCTCCAAAAATGCACTCAATGGGATTGTAATGTTGCAACCACACACAAGTTGACCTGCTGTGAGGAAAAGACGAGTTAGTACATTTCAAACATGAAAAAGGTCATTTAATGTCAACATGAAAAACCAAAATTCCAAATGTATAAAACAGAAAAAACTCCTTACCAATGAAAGAAGATGTATCGGGCTCCTCACCCTCCTCCCACCCTGTGGTGCAACAGATGTCCCTTTCTCCAAAAATGCACTCAATGGGATCGTAATGTTGCCACCACACACAAGTTGACCTGCTGTGAGGAAAAAACGAGTTAGTACATTTCAAACATGAAGAAGGTCATTTAATGTCATCATGAGAAACCAAAATTCCAAAAGTATAAAACAGAAAAAACTCGTTACCTATGAAAGAAGATGTATCGGGCTCCTCACCCTCCTCCCACCCTGTGGTGCAACAGATGTCCCTTTCTCCAAAAATGCACTCAATGGGATCGTAATGTTGCAACCACACACAAGTTGACCTGCTGTGAGGAAAAAACGAGATAGTACATTTCAAACATAAAAAGGTCATTTAATGTCAACATGAAAAACCAAAATTCCAATAGTATAAAACAGAAAAAAATCCTTACCAATGAAAGTAGATGTATCGGGCTCCTCACCCTCCTCCCACCCTGTGGTGCAACAGATGTCCCTTTCTCCAAAAATGCACTCAATGGGATCGTAATGTTGCAACCACACACAAGTTGACCTGCTGTGAGGAAAAAACAAGTTAGTACATTTCAAACATGAAGAAGGTCATGTAATGTCAACATGAAAAAGCAAAATTCCGAAAGTATAAAACAGAAAAAACTCCTTACCAAAGAAAGAAGATATATCGGGCTCCTCACCCTCCTCCCACCCTGTGGTGCAACAGATGTCCCTTTCTCCAAAAATGCACTCAATGGGATCGTAATGTTGCAACCACACACAAGTTGACCTGCTGTGAGGGAAATACGAGTTAGTACATTTCAAACATGAAAAAGGTCATTTAATGTCAACATGAAAAACCAAAATCCTAATAGTATAAATCAGAAAAAAATCATTACCTATGAAAGAAGATGTGTCGGACTCCTCACCCTCGTCCCACCCTGTGGTGCAACACATGTCCGTTTCTCCAAAAATGTACTCAATGGGATCGTAATGTTGCAACCACACACAAGTTGACCTGCTGTGAGGAAAAAACGAGTTAGTACATTTCAAACATGACAAAGGTCATTTAATGTCAACATGAAAAACCAAAATTCCAATAGTATAAAACAGAAAAAAATCCTTACCAATGAAAGAAGATATATCTGGCTCCTCACACTCCACCCACACTGTGGTGGAACAGATGTCCCTTTCTCCAAAAATGCACTCAATGGGATCGTAATGTTGCAACCACACACAAGTTGACCTGCTGTGAGGAAAATACGAGTTAGTACATTTCAAAAATGAAAAAGGTCATTTAATGTCAACATGAAAAACTATAATTCCAACAGTATAAACAGAAAAAAATCCTTACCAATGAAAGAAGATGTATCGGGCTCCTCACACTCCTCCCACCTTGTGGTGCAACAGATGTCCCTTTCTCCAAAAATGCACTCAATGGGATCGTAATGTCGCAACCAGACACAAGTTGACCTGCTGTGAGGAAAAAACGAGTTAGTACATTTCAAACATGAAGAAGGTCATTTAATGTCAACATAAAAAACCAAAATTCCAAAAGTAAAAAACAGAAAAAACTCCTTACCAAAGAAAGAAGACATTTCGGGCTCCTCACCCTCCTCCCACCCTGTGATGCAACAGATGTCCCTTTCTCCAAAAATGCACTCAATGGGATCGTAATGTGTAACCACACACAAGTTGACCTGCTGTGAGGAAAAAACGAGTTAGTACATTTCAAACATGAAAAAGATCATTTAATGTCAACATGAAAAACCAAAATTCCAATAGTATAAAACAGAAAAAAATCCTTACCAATGAAAGAAGGTGTATCGGGCTCCTCACCCTCCTCCCACCCTGTGGTGCAACAGATGTCCCTTTCTCCAAAAATGCACTCAATGGGATCGTAATGTTGCAACCACACACAAGTTGACCTGCTGTGAGGAAAAGACGAGTTAGTACATTTCAAACATGAAAAAGGTCATTTAATGTCAACATGAAAAACCAAAATTCCAAATGTATAAAACAGGAAAAAACTCGTTACCAATGAAATGAGATGTATCGGGCTCCTCACCCTCCTCCCTCCCTGTGGTGCAACAGATGTCCCTTTCTCCAAAAATGCACTCAATGGGATCGTAATGTTGCAACCACACACAAGTTGACCTGCTGTGAGGAAAAAACGAGATAGTACATTTCAAACATGAAAAAGGTCATTTAATGTCAACATGAAAAACCAAAATTCCAATAGTATAAAACAGAAAAAAATCCTTACCAATGAAAGTAGATGTATCGGGCTCCTCACCCTCCTCCCACCCTGTGGTGCTACAAATGTCCCTTTCTCCAAAAATGCAGTCAATGGGATCGTAATGTTGCAACCACACACAAGTTGACCTGCTGTGAGGAAAAAACAAGTTAGTACATTTCAAACATGAAAAAGGTCATTTAATTTCAACATGAAAAACCAAAATTCCAAAAGTATAAAACAGAAAAAAATCCTTACCAATGAAAGAAGATGTATCGGGCTCCTCACCCTCCTCCCACCCTGTGGTGCAACAGATGTCCCTTTCTCCAAAAATGCACTCAATGGGATCGTAATGTTGCAACCACAGACAAGTTGACCTGCTGTGAGGAAAAAACGAGTTAGTACATTTCAAACATGAAGAAGGTCATTTAATGTCAACATGAAAAACCAAAATTCCAATTGTATAAAACAGAAAAATATCCATACCAACGAAAGACGATGTATCGGGCTCCTCACCCTCCTCCCACCCTGTGGTGCTACTGATGTCCCTTTCTCCAAAAATGCACTCAATGGGATCGTAATGTTGCAACCACACACAAGTTGACCTGCTGTGAGGAAAAAACGAGTTAGTACATTTCAAACATGACAAAGGTCATTTAATGTCAACATGAAAAACCAAAATTCCAATAGTATAAAACAGAAAAAAATCCTTACCAATCAAAGAAGATGTATCTGGCTCCGCACACTCCTCCCACCCTGTGGTGGAACAGATGTCCCTTTCTCCAAAATGCACTCAATGGGATCGTAATGTTGCAACCACACACAAGTTGACCTGCTGTGAGGAAAATACGAGTTAGTACATTTCAAACATGAAAAAGGTCATTTAATGTCAACATGAAAAACTAAAATTCCAACAGTATAAACAGAAAAAAATCCTTACCAATGGAAGAAGATGTATCGGGCTCCTCACACTCCTCCCACCCTGTGGTGCAACAGATGTCCCTTTCTCCAAAAATGCACTCAATGGGATCGTAATGTCGCAACCAGACACAAGTTGACCTGCTGTGAGGAAAAAACGAGTTAGTACATTTCAAACATGAAGAAGGTCATTTAATGTCAACATGAAAACCAAAATTCCAAAAGTATAAAACAGAAAAAACTCCTTACCAAAGAAAGAAGATATATCGGGCTCCTCACCATCCTCCCACCCTGTGGTGCAACAGATGTCCCTTTCTCCAAAAATGCACTCAATGGGATCGTAATGTTGCAACCAGACACAAGTTGACCTGCTGTGAGAAAAAAACGAGTTAGTACATTTCAAATATGAAAAAGGTCATTTAATGTCAACATGAAAAACCAAAAGTCCAATAGTATAAACAGAAAAATATCCTTACCAATGAAAGAAGATGTATCGGGCTCCTCACACTCCTCCAACCCTGTGGTGCAACAGATGTCCCTTTCTCCAAAAAATGCACTCAATGGGATCGTAATGTTGCAACCAGACACAAGTTGACCTGCTGTGAGGAAAATACGAGTTAGTACATTTCAAACATGAAAAAGGTCATTTAATGTCAACATGAAAAACCAAAATTCCAATAGTATAAAGCAGAAAATAATCTTTACCAATGAAAGAAGATGTATCGGGCTCCTCACCCTCCTCCCACCCTGTGGTGCAACAGATGTCCCTTTCTCCAAAAATGCACTCAATGGGATCGTAATGTTGCAACCACACACAAGTTGACCTGCTGTGAGGAAAAAACGAGTTAGTACATTTCAAACATGAAAAAGGTCATTTAATGTCAACATGAAAAACCAAAATTCCAATAGTATAAAACAGAAAAAAATCCTTACCAATGAAAGAAGATGTATCGGGCTCCTCACCCTCCTCCCACCCTATAGTGCAACAGATGTCCCTTTCTCCAAAAATGTACTCAATGGGATCGTAATGTTGCAACCACACACAAGTTGACCTGCTGTGAGGAAAAAACGAGATAGTACATTTCAAACATGAAAAAGGTCATTTAATGTCAACATGAAAAACCAAAATTCCAATAGTATAAAACAGAAAAAAATCCTTACCAATGAAAGTAGAATTATCGGGCTCCTCACCCTCCTCCCACCCTGTGGTGCTACAGATGTCCCTTTCTCCAAAAATGCACTCAATGGGATCGTAATGTTGCAACCACACACAAGTTGACCTGCTGTGAGGAAAAAACTAGTTAGTACATTTCAAACATGAAAAAGGTCATTTAATTTCAACATGAAAAACCAAAATTCCAAAAGTATAAAACAGAAAAAAATCCTTACCAATGAAAGAAGATGTATCGGGCTCCTCACCCTCCTCCCACCCTGTGGTGCAAAAGATGTCCCTTTCTCCAAAAATGCACTCAATGGGATCGTAATGTTGCAACCACACACAAGTTGACCTGCTGTGAGGAAAAAACGAGTTAGTACATTTCAAACATGAAGAAGGTCATTTAATGTCAACATGAAAAACCAAAATTCCAATAGTATAAAACAGAAAAATATCCATACCAACGAAAGACGATGTATCGGGCTCCTCACCCTCCTCCCACCCTGTGGTGCAACTGATGTCCCTTTCTCCAAAAATGCACTCAATGGGATCGTAATGTTGCAACCACACACAAGTTGACCTGCTGTGAGGAAAAAACGAGTTAGTACATTTCAAACATGACAAAGGTCATTTAATGTCAACATGAAAAACCAAAATTCCAATAGTATAAAACAGAAAAAAATCCTTACCAATCAAAGAAGATGTATCTGGCTCCGCACACTCCTCCCACCCTGTGGTGGAACAGATGTCCCTTTCTCCAAAAATGCACTCAATGGGATCGTAATGTTGCAACCACACACAAGTTGACCTGCTGTGAGGAAGAAACAAGTTAGTACATTTCAAACATGAAAAAGGTCATTTAATTTCAACATGAAAAACCAAAATTCCAAAAGTATAAAACAGAAAAAAATCCTTACCAATGAAAGAAGATGTATCGGGCTCCTCACCCTCCTCCCACCCTGTGGTGCAACAGATGTCCCTTTCTCCAAAAATGCACTCAATGGGATCGTAATGTTGCAACCACAGACAAGTTGACCTGCTGTGAGGAAAAAACGAGTTAGTACATTTCAAACATGAAGAAGGTCATTTAATGTCAACATGAAAAACCAAAATTCCAATAGTATAAAACAGAAAAATATCCATACCAACGAAAGACGATGTATCGGGCTCCTCACCCTCCTCCCACCCTGTGGTGCAACTGATGTCCCTTTCTCCAAAAATGCACTCAATGGGATCGTAATGTTGCAACCACACACAAGTTGACCTGCTGTGAGGAAAAAACGAGTTAGTACCTTTCAAACATGACAAAGGTCATTTAATGTCAACATGAAAAACCAAAATTCCAATAGTATAAAACAGAAAAAAATCCTTACCAATCAAAGAAGATGTATCTGGCTCCGCACACTCCTCCCAACCTGTGGTGGAACAGATGTCCCTTTCTCCAAAAATGCACTCAATGGGATCGTAATGTTGCAACCACACACAAGTTGACCTGCTGTGAGGAAAATACGAGTTAGTACATTTCAAACATGAAAAAGGTCATTTAATGTCAATATGAAAAACAAAAATTCCAACAGTATCAACAGAAAAAAATCCTTACCAATGAAAGAAGATGTATCGGGCTCCTCACTCTCCTCCCACCCTGTGGTGCAACAGATGTCCCTTTCTCCAAAAATGCACTCAATGGGATCGTAATGTCGCAACCAGACACAAGTTGACCTGCTGTGAGGAAAAAACGAGTTAGTACATTTCAAACATGAAGAAGGTCATTTAATGTCAACATGAAAAGCAAAATTCCCAAAGTATAAAACAGAAAAAACTCCTTACCAAAGAAAGAAGATATATCGGGCTCCTCACCCTCCTCCCACCCTGTGGTGCAACAGATGTCCCTTTCTCCAAAAATGCACTCAATGGGATCGTAATGTTGCAACCACACACAAGTTGACCTGCTGTGAGGAAAAAACGAGTTAGTACATTTCAAACATGAAAAAGGTCATTTAATGTCAACATGAAAAACCAAAATTCCAATAGTATAAAACAGAAAAAAATCCTTACCAATGAAAGAAGGTGTATCGGGCTCCTCACCCTCCTCCCACCCTGTAGTGCAACAGATGTCCCTTTCTCCAAAAATGCACTCAATGGGATCGTAATGTTGCAACCACACACAAGTTGACCTGCTGTGAGGAAAAAACGAGTTAGTACATTTCAAACATGAAGAAGGTCATTTAATGTCAACATGAAAAACCAAAATTCCAATAGTATAAAACAGAAAAAAATCCTTACCAATGAAAGAAGATGTATCGGGCTCCTCACCCTCCTCCCACCCTGTGGTGCAACAGATGTCCCTTTCTCCATAGATGCACTCAATGGGATCGTAATGTTGCAACCACACACAAGTTGACCTGCTGTGAGGAAAAAACGAGTTACTACATTTCAAACATGAAGAAGGTCATTTAATGTCAACATGAAAAACCAAAATTCCAAAAGTATAAAACAGAAAAAACTCCTTACCGAAGAAAGAAGATGTATCGGGCTTCTCACCCTCCTCCCACCCTGTGGTGCAACAGATGTCCCTTTCACCAAAATGCACTCAATGGGATCGTAATGTTGCAACCACACACAAGTTGACCTGCTGTGAGGAGAAAACGAGTTAGTACATTTCAAACATGAAAAAGGTCATTTAATGTCAACATGAAAAACCAAAATTCCAATAGTATAAAACAGAAAAAAATCCTTACCAATGAAAGAAGATGTATCGGGCTCCTCACCCTCCTCCCACCCTGTGGTGCAACAGATGTCCCTTTCTCCAAAAATGCACTCAATGGGATCGTAATGTTGCAACCACACACAAGTTGACCTGCTGTGTAGAAAAAATGAGTTAGTACATTTCAAACATGAAAAAGGTCATTTAATGTCAACACGAAAAACCAAAATTCCAATAGTATAAAGCAGAAAATAATCTTTACCAATGAAAGAAGATGTATCGGGCTCCTCACCCTCCTCCCACCCTGTGGTGCAACAGATGTCCCTTTCTCCAAAAATGCACTCAATGAAATCGTAATGTTGCAACCACACACAAGTTGACCTGCTGTGAGGAAAAAACGAGTTAGTCCATTCAAACATGAAGAAGGTCATTTAATGTCAACATGAAAAACCAAAATTCCAAATGTATAAAACAGAAAAAAATCCTTACCAATGAAAGAAGATGATCGGGCTCCTCACCCTCCTCCCACCCTGTGGTGCAACAGATGCCCCTTTCTCCAAAAATGCACTCAATGGGAATGTAATGTTGCAACCACACACAAGTTGACCTGCTATGAGGAAAAAACAAGTTAGTACATTTCAAACATGAAAAAGGTCATTTAATGTCAACATGAAAAACCAAAATTCCAATTGTATAAAACAGAAAAAAATCCTTACCAATGAAAGAAGATGTATCGGGCTCCTCACCCTCCTCCCACCCTGTAGTGCAACAGATGTCCCTTTCTCCAAAAATGGACTCAATGGGATCGTAATGTTGCAACCGGACACGAGTTGACCTGCTGTGAGGAAAAAACGAGTTAGTACATTTCAAACAAGAAAAAGGTCATTTAATGTCAACATGAAAAACCAAAATTCCAATTGTATAAAACAGAAAAAAATCCTTACCAATGAAAGAAGATGTATCGGGCTCCTCACCCTCCTCCCACCCTGTAGTGCAACAGATGTCCCTTTCTCCAAAAATGGACTCAATGGGATCGTAATGTTGCAACCAGACACAAGTTGACCTGCTGTGTGGAAAAATTGAGTTAGTACATTTCAAACATGAAAAAGGTCATTTAATGTCAGCATGAAAAACAAAAATTCCAATTGTATAAAACAGAAAAAAATCCTTACCAATGAAAGAAGATGTATCGGGCTCCTCACCCTCCTCCCACCCTGTAGTGCAACAGATGTCCCTTTCTCCAAAAATGGACTCAATGGGATCGTAATGTTGCAACCGGACACGAGTTGACCTGCTGTGAGGAAAAAACGAGTTAGTACATTTCAAACAAGAAAAAGGTCATTTAATGTCAACATGAAAAACCAAAATTCCAATTGTATAAAACAGAAAAAAATCCTTACCAATGAAAGAAGATGTATCGGGCTCCTCACCCTCCTCCCACCCTGTGGTGCAACAGATGTCCCTTTCTCCATAGATGCACTCAATGGGATCGTAATGTTGCAACCACACACAAGTTGACCTGCTGTGAGGAAAAAAGGAGTTACTACATTTCAAACATGAAGAAGGTCATTTAATGTCAACATGAAAAACCAAAATTCCAAAAGTATAAAACAGAAAAAACTCCTTACCGAAGAAAGAAGATGTATCGGGCTCCTAACCCTCCTCCCACCCTGTGGTGCAACAGATGTCCCTTTCACCAAAAATGCACTCAATGGGATCGTAATGTTGCAACCACACACAAGTTGACCTGCTGTGAGGAGAAAACGAGTTAGTACATTTCAAACATGAAAAAGGTCATTTAATGTCAACATGAAAAACCAAAGTTCCAATAGTATAAAACAGAAAAAAATCCTTACCAATGAAAGAAGATGTATCGGGCTCCTCACCCTCCTCCCACCCTGTGGTGCAACAGATGTCCCTTTCTCCAAAAATGCACTCAATGGGATCGTAATGTTGCAACCACACACAAGTTGACCTGCTGTGAGGAAAAAACGAGTTAGTACATTTCAAACAAGAAAAAGGTCATTTAATGTCAACATGAAAAACCAAAATTCCAATAGTATAAAACAGAGAAAAATCCTTACCAATGAAAGAAGATGTATCGGGCTCCTCACCCTCCTCCCACCCTGTGGTGCAACAGATGCCCCTTTCTCCAAAAATGCACTCAATGGGATCGTAATGTTGCAACCAGACACAAGTTGACCTGCTGTGAGGAAACAACGAGTTAGTACATTGCAAACATGAAGAAGGTCATTTAATGTCAACATGAAAAACCAAAATTCCAAAAGTATAAAACAGAAAAAACTCCTTACCAAAGAAAGAAGATGTATCGGGCACCTCACCCTCCTCCCACCCTGTGGTGCAACAGATGTCCCTTTCTCCAAAAACGCACTCAATGGGATCGTAATGTTGCAACCACACACAAGTTGACCTGCTGTGAGGAAAAAACGAGTTAGTACATTTCAAACATGAAAAAGGTCATTTAATGTCAACATAAAAAACCAAAATCCCAATAGTATAAAACAGAAAAATATCATTACCAATGAAAGAAGATGTATCGGGCTCCTCACCCTCCTCCCAACCTGTGGTGCAACAGATGTCCCTTTCTCCAAAAATGCACTCAAAGGGATCGTAATGTTGCAACCACACACAAGTTGACCTGCTGTGAGGAAAAAACGAGTTAGTACATTTCAAACATGAAGAAGGTCATTTAATGTCAACATGAAAAACCAAAATTCCAAAAGTATAAAACAGAAAAAACTCCTTACCGAAGAAAGATGATGTATCGGGCTCCTCACCCTCCTCCCACCCTGTGGTGCAACAGATGTCCCTTTCACCAAAAATGCACTCAATGGGATCGTAATGTTGCAACCACACACAAGTTGACCTGCTGTGAGGAAAAAACGAGTTAGTACATTTCAAACATGAAAAAGGTCATTTAATGTCAACATAAAAAACCAAAATTCCAATAGTATAAAACAGAAAAATATCATTACCAATGAAAGAAGATGTATCGGGCTCCTCACCCTCCTCCCACCCTGTGGTGCAACAGATGTCCCTTTCTCCAAAAATGCACTCAAAGGGATCGTAATGTTGCAACCACACACAAGTTGACCTGCTGTGAGGAAAAAACGAGTTAGTACATTTCAAACATGAAGAAGGTCATTTAATGTCAACATGAAAAACCAAAATTCCAAAAGTATAAAACAGAAAAAACTCCTTACCGAAGAAAGAAGATGTATCGGGCTCCTCACCCTCCTCCCACCCTGTGGTGCAACAGATGTCCCTTTCAGCAAAAATGCACTCAATGGGATCGTAATGTTGCAACCACACACAAGTTGACCTGCTGTGAGGAAAAAACGAGTTAGTACATTTCAAACATGAAAAAGGTCTTTTAATGTCAACATAAAAAACCAAAATTCCAATAGTATAAAACAGAAATATATCATTACCAATGAAAGAAGATGTATCGGGCTCCTCACCCTCCTCCCACCCTGTGGTGCAAGAGATGTCCCTTTCTCCAAAAATGCACTCAAAGGGATCGTAATGTTGCAACCACACACAAGTTGACCTGCTGTGAGAAAAAAACGAGTTAGTACATTTCAAACAAGAAAAAGGTCATTTAATGTCAACATGAAAAACCAAAATTCCAAAAGTATAAAACAGAAAAAACTCCTTACCAAAGAAAGAAGATGTAACGGGCTCCTCACCCTCCTCCCACCCTGTGGTGCAACAGATGTCCCTTTCTCCAAAAATGCACTCAATGGGATCGTAATGTTGCAACCACACACAAGTTGACCTGCTGTGAGGAAAAAACGAGTTAGTACATTTCAAACATGAAGAAGGTCATTTAATGTCAACATGAAAAACCAAAATTCCAAAAGTATAAAACAGAAAAAACTGCTTACCAAAGAAAGAAGATATATCGGGCTCCTCACCCTCCTCCCACCCTGTGGTGCAACAGATGTCCCTTTCTCCAAAAATGCACTCAATGGAATCGTAATGTTGCAACCACACACAAGTTGACCTGCTGTGAGGAAAAAACGAGGTAGTACATTTCAAACATGAAAAAGGTCATTTAATGTCAACATAAAAAACCAAAATTCCAATAGTATAAAACAGAAAAATATCATTACCAATGAAAGAAGATGTATCGGGCTCCTCACCCTCCTCCCACCCTGTGGTGCAACAGATGTCCCTTTCTCCAAAAATGCACTCAAAGGGATCGTAATGTTGCAACCACACACAAGTTGACCTGCTGTGAGGAAAAAACGAGTTAGTACATTTCAAACATGAAAAAGGTCATTTAATGTCAACATGAAAAACCAAAATTCCAATAGTATAAAACAGAAAAAATCCTTACCAATGAAAGAGGATGTATCGGGCTCCTCACCCTCCTCCCACCCTGTGGTGCAACAGATGTCCCTTTCTCCAAAAATGCACTCAATGGGATCGTAATGTTGCAACCAAACACAAGTTGACATACTGTAAGGAAAAAACGAGATAGTATATTGCAAACATGAAAAAGGTCATTTAATGTCAACATGAAAAACCAAAATTCCAATAGTATAAAGCAGAAAAAAGCCTTACCAATGAAAGAAGATGTATCGGGCTCCTCACCCTCCTCCCACCCTGTTGTGCAACAGATGTCCCTTTCTCCAAAAATGCACTCAATGGGATCGTAATGTTGCAACCACACACAAGTTGACCTGCTGTGAGGAAAAAATGAGTTAGTACATTTCAAACATGGAAAAGGTCATTCAATGTCAACATGAAAAACCAAATTCAATAGTATAAAACAGAAAAAAATACTTACCAAAGAAACGAAATGTATCGTGCTCTGCACCCTCCTCCCGCCCTGTGGTGCAACAGATGTCCCTTTCTCCAAAAATGCACTCAATGGGATCGTAATGTTGCAACCACACACAAGTTGACCTGCTGTGAGGAAAAAACGAGTTAGTACATTTCAAACATGAAAAAGGTCATTTAATGTCAACATGAAAAACCAAATTCCAAAAGTATAAAACAGAAATAAACCCTTACCAAGAAAGGAAATGTATCATGCTCTGCACCTTCCTCCCGCCCTGTGGTGCAACAGATGTCCCTTTCTCCAAAAATGCACTCAATGGGATCATCATGTTGCAACCACAAACAAGTTGACCTGCTGTGAGGAAAAAATGAGTTAGTACATTTCAAACATGGAAAAGGTCATTTAATGTCAACATGTAAAACCAAATTCAATAGTATAAAACAGAAAAATATACTTACCAAAGAAACGAAATGTATCGTGCTCTGCACCCTCCTCCCACCCTGTGGTGCAACAGATGTCCCTTTCTCCAAAAATGCACTCAATGGGATCGTAATGTTGCAACCACACACAAGTTGACCTGCTGTGAGGAAAAAACGAGTTAGTACATTTCAAACATGAAAAAGGTCATTTAATGTCAACATGAAAAACCAAATTCCAAAAGTATAAAACAGAAATAAATCCTTACCAAGAAAGGAAATGTATCGTGCTATGCACCCTCCTCCCGCCCTGTGGTGCAACAGATGTCCCTTTCTCCAAAAATGCACTCAATGGGATCGTAATGTTGCAACCACACACAAGTTGACCTGCAGTGAGGAAAAAACGAGTTAGTACATTTCAAACAAGAAAAAGGTCATTTAATGACAACATGAAAAACCAAATTCCAAAAGTATAAAACAGAAAAAAATCCTTACCAAAGAAAGGAAATGTATCGTGCTCTGCACCCTCCTCCCGCCCTGTGGTGCAACAGATGTCCCTTTCTCCAAAAATGCACTCAATGGGATCGTAATGTTGCAACCACACACAAGTTGACCTGCTGTGAGGAAAAAACGAGTTAGTACATCACAAACATGAAAAAGGTCATTTAATGTCAACATGAAAAACCAAAATTCCAATAGTATAAAACAGAAAAAAATCCTTACCAAAGAAAGAAGATATATCGGGCTCCTCACCCTCCTCCCACCCTGTGGTGCAACAGATGTCCCTTTCTCCAAAAATGCACTCAATGGGATCGTAATGTTGCACCCACACACAAGTTGACCTGCTGTGAGGAAAAAACGAGTTAGTACATTTCAAACATGAAAAAGGTCATTTAATGTCAACATGAAAAACCAAAATTCCAATAGTAAAAAACAGAAAAAAAAATCCATACCAAAGAAAGAAGATGTATCGGGCTCCTCACCCTCCTCCCACCCTATGGTGCAACAGATGTCCCTTTCTCCAAAAATGCACTCAATGGGATCGTAATGTTGCAACCACACACAAGTTGACCTGCTGTGCGGAAAAAATGAGTTAGTACATTTCAAACATGGAAAAGGTCATTTAATGTCAACATGAAAAACCAAATTCCAAAAGTATAAAACAGAAAAAAATCCTTACCAAAGAAAGAAGATGTATCGGGCTCCTCACCCTCCTCCCACCCTGTGGTGCAACAGATGCCCCTTTCTCCAAAAATGCACTCAATGGGATCGTAATGTTGCAACCAGACACAAGTTGACCTGCTGTGAGGAAACAACGAGTTAGTACATTGCAAACATGAAGAAGGTCATTTAATGTCAACATGAAAAACCAAAATTCCAAAAGTATAAAACAGAAAAAACTCCTTACCAAAGAAAGAAGATGTATCGGGCACCTCACCCTCCTCCCACCCTGTGGTGCAACAGATGTCCCTTTCTCCAAAAACGCACTCAATGGGATCGTAATGTTGCAACCACACACAAGTTGACCTGCTGTGAGGAAAAAACGAGTTAGTACATTTCAAACATGAAAAAGGTCATTTAATGTCAACATAAAAAACCAAAATTCCAATAGTATAAAACAGAAAAATATCATTACCAATGAAAGAAGATGTATCGGGCTCCTCACCCTCCTCCCAACCTGTGGTGCAACAGATGTCCCTTTCTCCAAAAATGCACTCAAAGGGATCGTAATGTTGCAACCACACACAAGTTGACCTGCTGTGAGGAAAAAACGAGTTAGTACATTTCAAACATGAAGAAGGTCATTTAATGTCAACATGAAAAACCAAAATTCCAAAGGTATAAAACAGAAAAAGCTCCTTACCGAAGAAAGATGATGTATCGGGCTCCTCACCCTCCTCCCACCCTGTGGTGCAACAGATGTCCCTTTCACCAAAAATGCACTCATTGGGATCGTAATGTTGCAACCACACACAAGTTGACCTGCTGTGAGGAGAAAACGAGTTAGTACATTTCAAACATGAAAAAGGTCATTTAATGTCAACATGAAAAACCAAAATTCCAATAGTATAAAACAGAAAAAAATCCTTACCAATGAAAGAAGATGTATCGGGCTCCTCACCCTCCTCCCACCCTGTGGTGCAACAGATGTCCCTTTCTCCAAAAATGCACTCAATGGGATCGTAATGTTGCAACCACACACAAGTTGACCTGCTGTGTAGAAAAAATGAGTTAGTACATTTCAAACATGAAAAAGGTCATTTAATGTCAACACGAAAAACCAAAATTCCAATAGTATAAAGCAGAAAATAATCTTTACCAATGAAAGAAGATGTATCGGGCTCCTCACCCTCCTCCCACCCTGTGGTGCAACAGATGTCCCTTTCTCCAAAAATGCACTCAATGAAATCGTAATGTTGCAACCACACACAAGTTGACCTGCTGTGAGGAAAAAACGAGTTAGTCCATTCAAACATGAAGAAGGTCATTTAATGTCAACATGAAAAACCAAAATTCCAAATGTATAAAACAGAAAAAAATCCTTACCAATGAAAGAAGATGATCGGGCTCCTCACCCTCCTCCCACCCTGTGGTGCAACAGATGCCCCTTTCTCCAAAAATGCACTCAATGGGAACGTAATGTTGCAACCACACACAAGTTGACCTGCTATGAGGAAAAAACAAGTTAGTACATTTCAAACATGAAAAAGGTCATTTAATGTCAACATGAAAAACCAAAATTCCAATTGTATAAAACAGAAAAAAATCCTTACCAATGAAAGAAGATGTATCGGGCTCCTCACCCTCCTCCCACCCTGTAGTGCAACAGATGTCCCTTTCTCCAAAAATGGACTCAATGGGATCGTAATGTTGCAACCGGACACGAGTTGACCTGCTGTGAGGAAAAAACGAGTTAGTACATTTCAAACAAGAAAAAGGTCATTTAATGTCAACATGAAAAACCAAAATTCCAATTGTATAAAACAGAAAAAAATCCTTACCAATGAAAGAAGATGTATCGGGCTCCTCACCCTCCTCCCACCCTGTAGTGCAACAGATGTCCCTTTCTCCAAAAATGGACTCAATGGGATCGTAATGTTGCAACCAGACACAAGTTGACCTGCTGTGTGGAAAAATTGAGTTAGTACATTTCAAACATGAAAAAGGTCATTTAATGTCAGCATGAAAAACCAAAATTCCAATTGTATAAAACAGAAAAAAATCCTTACCAATGAAAGAAGATGTATCGGGCTCCTCACCCTCCTCCCACCCTGTGGTGCAACAGATGTCCCTTTCTCCATAGATGCACTCAATGGGATCGTAATGTTGCAACCACACACAAGTTGACCTGCTGTGAGGAAAAAAGGAGTTACTACATTTCAAACATGAAGAAGGTCATTTAATGTCAACATGAAAAACCAAAATTCCAAAAGTATAAAACAGAAAAAACTCCTTACCGAAGAAAGAAGATGTATCGGGCTCCTAACCCTCCTCCCACCCTGTGGTGCAACAGATGTCCCTTTCACCAAAAATGCACTCAATGGGATCGTAATGTTGCAACCACACACAAGTTGACCTGCTGTGAGGAGAAAACGAGTTAGTACATTTCAAACATGAAAAAGGTCATTTAATGTCAACATGAAAAACCAAAATTCCAATAGTATAAAACAGAAAAAAATCCTTACCAATGAAAGAAGATGTATCGGGCTCCTCACCCTCCTCCCACCCTGTGGTGCAACAGATGTCCCTTTCTCCAAGAATGCACTCAATGGGATCGTAATGTTGCAACCAGACACAAGTTGACCTGCTGTGAGGAAACAACGAGTTAGTACATTGCAAACATGAAGAAGGTCATTTAATGTCAACATGAAAAACCAAAATTCCAAAAGTATAAAACAGAAAAAACTCCTTACCAAAGAAAGAAGATGTATCGGGCACCTCACCCTCCTCCCACCCTGTGGTGCAACAGATGTCCCTTTCTCCAAAAACGCACTCAATGGGATCGTAATGTTGCAACCACACACAAGTTGACCTGCTGTGAGGAAAAAACGAGTTAGTACATTTCAAACATGAAAAAGGTCATTTAATGTCAACATAAAAAACCAAAATTCCAATAGTATAAAACAGAAAAATATCATTACCAATGAAAGAAGATGTATCGGGCTCCTCACCCTCCTCCCAACCTGTGGTGCAACAGATGTCCCTTTCTCCAAAAATGCACTCAAAGGGATCGTAATGTTGCAACCACACACAAGTTGACCTGCTGTGAGGAAAAAACGAGTTAGTACATTTCAAACATGAAGAAGGTCATTTAATGTCAACATGGAAAACCAAAATTCCAAAAGTATAAAACAGAAAAAACTCCTTACCGAAGAAAGATGATGTATCGGGCTCCTCACCCTCCTCCCACCCTGTGGTGCAACAGATGTCCCTTTCACCAAAAATGCACTCAATGGGATCGTAATGTTGCAACCACACACAAGTTGACCTGCTGTGAGGAAAAAACGAGTTAGTACATTTCAAACATGAAAAAGGTCATTTAATGTCAACATAAAAAACCAAAATTCCAATAGTATAAAACAGAAAAATATCATTACCAATGAAAGAAGATGTATCGGGCTCCTCACCCTCCTCCCACCCTGTGGTGCAACAGATGTCCCTTTCTCCAAAAATGCACTCAAAGGGATCGTAATGTTGCAACCACACACAAGTTGACCTGCTGTGAGGAAAAAACGAGTTAGTACATTTCAAACATGAAGAAGGTCATTTAATGTCAACATGAAAAACCAAAATTCCAAAAGTATAAAACAGAAAAAACTCCTTACCGAAGAAAGAAGATGTATCGGGCTCCTCACCCTCCTCCCACCCTGTGGTGCAACAGATGTCCCTTTCTCCAAAAATGCACTCAATGGGATCGTAATGTTGCAACCACACACAAGTTGACCTGCTGTGAGGAAAAAACGAGTTAGTACATTTCAAACATGAAGAAGGTCATTTAATGTCAACATGAAAAACCAAAATTCCAAAAGTATAAAACAGAAAAAACTGCTTACCAAAGAAAGAAGATATATCGGGCTCCTCACCCTCCTCCCACCCTGTGGTGCAACAGATGTGCCTTTCTCCAAAAATGCACTCAATGGAATCGTAATGTTGCAACCACACACAAGTTGACCTGCTGTGAGGAAAAAACGAGGTAGTACATTTCAAACATGAAAAAGGTCATTTAATGTCAACATAAAAAACCAAAATTCCAATAGTATAAAACAGAAAAATATCATTACCAATGAAAGAAGATGTATCGGGCTCCTCACCCTCCTCCCACCCTGTGGTGCAACAGATGTCCCTTTCTCCAAAAATGCACTCAAAGGGATCGTAATGTTGCAACCACACACAAGTTGACCTGCTGTGAGGAAAAAACGAGTTAGTACATTTCAAACATGAAAAAGGTCATTTAATGTCAACATGAAAAACCAAAATTCCAATAGTATAAAACAGAAAAAATCCTTACCAATGAAAGAGGATGTATCGGGCTCCTCACCCTCCTCCCACCCTGTGGTGCAACAGATGTCCCTTTCTCCAAAAATGCACTCAATGGGATCGTAATGTTGCAACCAAACACAAGTTGACCTGCTGTAAGGAAAAAACGAGATAGTATATTGCAAACATGAAAAAGGTCATTTAATGTCAACATGAAAAACCAAAATTCCAATAGTATAAAGCAGAAAAAAAGCCTTACCAATGAAAGAAGATGTATCGGGCTCCTCACCCTCCTCCCACCGTGTGGTGCAACAGATGGCCCTTTCTCCAAAAATGCACTCAATGGGATCGTAATGTTGCACCCACACACAAGTTGACCTGCTGTGAGGAAAAAACGAGTTAGTACATTTCAAACATGAAAAAGGTCATTTAATGTCAACATGAAAAACCCAAAATTCCAATAGTATAAAACAGAAAAAAATCCTTACCAAAGAAAGAAGATATATCGGGCTCCTCACCCTCCTCCCACCCTGTTGTGCAACTGATGTCCCTTTCTCCAAAAATGCACTCAATGGGATCGTAATGTTGCAACCACACACAAGTTGACCTGCTGTGAGGAAAAAATGAGTTAGTACATTTCAAACATGGAAAAGGTCATTTAATGTCAACATGAAAAACCAAATTCAATAGTATAAAACAGAAAAAAATACTTACCAAAGAAACGAAATGTATCGTGCTCTGCACCCTCCTCCCGCCCTGTGGTGCAACAGATGTCCCTTTCTCCAAAAATGCACTCAATGGGATCGTAATGTTGCAACCACACACAAGTTGACCTGCTGTGAGGAAAAAACGAGTTAGTACATTTCAAACATGAAAAAGGTCATTTAATGTCAACATGAAAAACCAAATTCCAAAAGTATAAAACAGAAATGAACCCTTACCAAGAAAGGAAATGTATCATGCTCTGCACCCTCCTCCCGCCCTGTGGTGCAACAGATGTCCCTTTCTCCAAAAATGCACTCAATGGGATCATCATGTTGCAACCACAAACAAGTTGACCTGCTGTGAGGAAAAAATGAGTTAGTACATTTCAAACATGGAAAAGGTCATTTAATGTCAACATGAAAAACCAAATTCAATAGTATAAAACAGAAAAATATACTTACCAAAGAAACGAAATGTATCGTGCTCTGCACCCTCCTCCCACCCTGTGGTGCAACAGATGTCCCTTTCTCCAAAAATGCACTCAATGGGATCGTAATGTTGCAACCACACACAAGTTGACCTGCTGTGAGGAAAAAACGAGTTAGTACATTTCAAACATGAAAAAGGTCATTTAATGTCAACATGAAAAACCAAATTCCAAAAGTATAAAACAGAAATAAATCCTTACCAAGAAAGGAAATGTATCGTGCTCTGCACCCTCCTCCCACCCTGTGGTGCAACAGATGTCCCTTTCTCCAAAAATGCAATCATGGGATCGTAATGTTGCAACCACACACAAGTTGACCTGCAGTGAGGAAAAAACGAGTTAGTACATTTCAAACAAGAAAAAGGTCATTTAATGACAACATTAAAAACCAAATTCCAAAAGTATAAAACAGAAAAAAATCCTTACCAAAGAAAGGAAATGTATCGTGCTCTGCACCCTCCTCCCGCCCTGTGGTGCAACAGATGTCCCTTTCTCCAAAAATGCACTCAATGGGATCGTAATGTTGCAACCACACACTAGTTGACCTGCTGTGAGGAAAAAACGAGTTAGTACATTTCAAACATGAAAAAGGTCATTTAATGTCAACATGAAAGACCAAAATTCCAAAAGTATAAAACAGAAAAAAATCCTTACCAAAGAAAGGAAACGTATCGTGCTTTGCACCTTCCTTCCGCCCTGTGGTGCAACAGATGTCCCTTTCTCCAAAAATGCACTCAATGGGATCGCAATGTTGCAACCACACACAAAATGTCCTGTTGTGAGGAAAAAACGAGTTAGTACATTTCATCATGGAAAAGGTCATTTAATGTCAACAAGAAAAACCAAATTCCAACAGTATAAAACAGAAAAAAATCCTTACCAAAGGAAGAAGATGTATCGGGCTCCTCACCCTCCTCCCACCCTGTGGTGCAACACATGTCCCTTTCTCCAAAAATGCACTAAATGGGATCGTAATGTTGCAACCACACACAAGTTGACCTGCTGTGAGGAAAAAACGAGTTAGTACATTTTAAACATGGAAAAGGTCATTTAATGTCAACATGAAAAACCGAAATTCCAAAAGTATAAAACAGAAAAAAATCCTTACCAAAGAAAGGAAATGTATCGTGCTTTGCACCTTCCTTCCGCCCTGTGGTGCAACAGATGTCCCTTTCTCCAAAAATGCACTCAATGGGATCGTAATGTTGCAACCACACACAAGTTGACCTGCTGTGAGGAAAAAATGAGCTAGTACATTTCAAACATGGAAAAGGTCAATTAATGTCAACATGAAAAACCAAATTCCAAAAGTATAAAACAGAAAAAAATCCTTACCAAAGAAAGAAGATTTATCGGGCTCCTCACCCTCCTCCCACCCTGTGGTGCAACAGATGTCCATTTCTCCAAAAATGCACTCAATGGGATCGTAATGTTGCAACCACACACAAGTTGACCTGCTGTGAGGAAAAAATGAGTTAGTACATTTCAAACATGGAAAAGGTCATTTAATGCCAACATGAAAAACCAAAATTCCAAAAGTATAAAACAAAAAAAAATCCTTAAGAAAGAAAGAAGATATAACGGGCTCCTCACCCTTCTCCCACTCTGTGGTGCAACAGATGTCCCTTTCTCCAAAAATGCACTCAATGGGATCGTAATGTTGCAACCACACACAAGTTGACCTGCTGTGACGAAAAAACGAGTTAGTACATTTCAAATATGACAAAGGTCATTTAATGTCAACATGAAAAACCAAATTCCAAAAGTATAAAACAGAAAAATATCCTTAACAAAGAAAGAAGATATATCGGGCTCCTCACCCTTCTCCCACCCTGTGGTGCAACAGATGTCCCTTTCTCCAAAAATGCACTCAATGGGATCGTAATGTTGCAACCACACACAAGTTGACCTGCTGTGAGGAAAAAACGAGTTAGTACATTTCAAACATGGAAAAGGTCATTTAATGTCAACATGAAAAACCAAATTCCAAAAGTATAAAACAGAAAAAAATCCTTACCAAAGAAAGAAGATGTATCGGGCTCCTCACCCTCCTCCCACCCTGTGGTGCAACAGATGTCCCTTTCTCCAAAAATGCACTCAATGGGATCGTAATGTTGCAACCACACACAAGTTGACCTGCTGTGAGGAAAAAACGAGTTAGTACATTTCAAACATGAAAAAGGTCATTTAATGTCAACATGAAAAACCAAAATTCCAAAAGTATAAAACAGAACAAAATCCTTACCAAAGAAAGGCAATGTATCATGCTTTGCACCTTCCTTCCGCCCTGTGGTGCAACAGATGTCCCTTTCTCCAAAAATGCACTCAATGGGATCGTAATGTTGCAACCACACACAAGCTGACCTGCTGTGACGAAAAAACGAGTTAGTACATTTCAAATATGACAAAGGTCATTTAATGTCAACATGAAAAACCAAATTCCAAAAGTATAAAACAGAAAAATATCCTTAACAAAGAAAGAAGATATATCGGGCTCCTCACCCTTCTCCCACCCTGTGGTGCAACAGATGTCCCTTTCTCCAAAAATGCACTCAATGGGATCGTAATGTTGCAACCACACACAAGTTGACCTGCTGTGAGGAAAAAACGAGTTAGTACATTTCAAACATGGAAAAGGTCATTTAATGTCAACATGAAAAACCAAATTCCAAAAGTATAAAACAGAAAAAAATCCTTACCAAAGAAAGAAGATGTATCGGGCTCCTCACCCTCCTCCCACCCTGTGGTGCAACAGATGTCCCTTTCTCCAAAAATGCACTCAATGGGATCGTAATGTTGCAACCACACACAAGTTGACCTGCTGTGAGGAAAAAACGAGTTAGTACATTTCAAACATGAAAAAGGTCATTTAATGTCAACATGAAAAACCAAAATTCCAAAAGTATAAAACAGAACAAAATCCTTACCAAAGAAAGGCAATGTATCATGCTTTGCACCTTCCTTCCGCCCTGTGGTGCAACAGATGTCCCTTTCTCCAAAAATGCACTCAATGGGATCGTAATGTTGCAACCACACACAAGCTGACCTGCTGTGACGAAAAAACGAGTTAGTACATTTCAAATATGACAAAGGTCATTTAATGTCAACATGAAAAACCAAATTCCAAAAGTATAAAACAGAAAAATATCCTTAACAAAGAAAGAAGATATATCGGGCTCCTCACCCTCCTCCCACCCTGTGGTGCAACAGATGTCCCTTTCTCCAAAAATGCACTCAATGGGATCGTAATGTTGCAACCACACACAAGTTGATCTGCTGTGAGAAAAAAACGAGTTAGTACATTTCAAACATGAAAAAGGTCATTTAATGTCAACATGAAAAACCAAAATTCCAAAAGTATAAAACAGAAAAAAATCCTTAACAAAGAAAGAAGATATATCGGGCTCCTCACCCTCCTTCCACCCTGTGGTGCAACAGATGTCCCTTTCTCCAAAAATGCACTCAATGGGATCGTAATGTTGCAACCACACACAAGTTGACCTGCTGTGAGGAAAAAAGGAGTTAGTACATTTCAAATATGACAAAGGTCATATAATGTCAACATGAAAAACCAAATTCCAAAAGTATAAAACAGAAAAAAATCCTTAAGAAAGAAAGAAGATATATCGGGCTCCTCACCCTTCTCCCACTCTGTGGTGCAACAGATGTCTCTTTCTCCAAAAATGCACTCAATGGGATCGTAATGTTGCAACCACACACAAGTTGATCTGCTGTGAGAAAAAAATGAGTTAGTACATTTCAAACATGACAAAGGTCATTTAATGTCAACATGAAAAACCAAATTCCAAAAGTATAAAACAGAAAAAAATCCTTACCAAAGAAAGGAAATGTATCGTGCTTTGCACCTTCCTCCTGCCCTGTGGTGCAACAGATGTCCCTTTCTCCAAAAATGCACTCAATGGGATCGTAATGTTGCAACCGCACACAAGTTGACCTGCTGTGAGGAAAAAACGAGTTAGTACATTTCAAACATGAAAAAGGTCATTTAATGTCAACATGAAATACCAAAATTCCAAAAGTATAAAACAGAAAAAAATCCTTACCAAAGAAAGGAAATGTATCGTGCTTTGCACCTTCCTTCCTCCCTGTGGTGCAACAGATGTCCCTTTCTCCAAAAATGCACTCAATGGGATCGTAATGTTGCAACCACACACAAGTTGACCTGCTGTGAGAAAAAACGAGTTAGTACATTTCAAACATGAAAAAGGTCATTTAATGTCAACATGAAAAACCAAAATTCCAAAAGTATAAAACAGAAAAAAATCCTTACCAAAGAAAGAAGATGTATCGGTCTCCTCACCCTCCTCCCACCCTGTGGTGCAACAGATGTCCCTTTCCCCAAAAATGCACTCAATGGGATCGTAATGTTGCAACCACACACAAGTTGACCTGCTGTGAGGAAAAAACGAGTTAGTACATTTCAAACATGACAAAGGTCATTTAATGTCAACATGAAAAACCAAATTCCAAAAGTATAAAACAGAAAAAAATCCTTACCAAAGAAAGAAGATGTATCAGGCTCCTCACCCTCCTCCCACCCTGTGGTGCAACAGATGTCCCTTTCTCCAAAAATGCACTCAATGGGATCGTAATGTTGCAACCACACACAAGTTGACCTGCTGTGAGGAAAAAACGAGTTAGTACATTTCAAACATGAAAAAGGTCATTTAATGTCAACATGAAATACCAAAATTCCAAAAGTATAAAACAGAAAAAAATCCTTACCAAAGAAAGGAAATGTATCGTGCTTTGCACCTTCCTTCCTCCCTGTGGTGCAACAGATGTCCCTTTCTCCAAAAATGCACTCAATGGGATCGTAATGTTGCAACCACACACAAGTTGACCTGCTGTGAGGAAAAAAGGAGTTAGTACATTTCAAATATGACAAAGGTCATATAATGTCAACATGAAAAACCAAATTCCAAAAGTACAAAACAGAAAAAAATCCTTAAGAAAGAAAGAAGATATATTGGGCTCCTCACCCTTCTCCCACTCTGTGGTGCAACAGGTGTCCCTTTCTCCAAAAATGCACTCAATGGGATAGTAATGTTGCAACCACACACAAGTTGATCTGCTGTGAGAAAAAAATGAGTTAGTACATTTCAAACATGAAAAAGGTCATTTAATGTCAACATGAAAAACCAAATTCCAAAAGTATAAAACAGAAAAAAATCCTTACCAAAGAAAGGAAATGTATCGTGCTTTGCACCTTCCTCCTGCCCTGTGGTGCAACAGATGTCCTTTTCTCCAAAAATGCACTCAATGGGATCGTAATGTTGCAACCGCACACAAGTTGACCTGCTGTGAGGAAAAAACGAGTTAGTACATTTCAAACATGAAAAAGGTCATTTAATGTCAACATGAAAAACCAAATTCCAAAAGTATAAAACAGAAAAAAATCCTTAACAAAGAAAGAAGATGTATCCGGCTCCTCACCCTCCTCCCACCCTGTGGTGCAACAGATGTCCCTTTCTCCAAAAATGCACTCAATGGGATCGTAATGTTGCAACCACACACAAGTTGACCTGCTGTGAGGAAAAAACGAGTTAGTACATTTCAAACATGAAAAAGGTCATTTAATGTCAACATGAAAAACCAAAAATCCAAAAGTATAAAACAGAAAAAAATCCTTACCAAAGAAAGGCAATGTATCGTGCTTTTCACCTTCCTTCCGCCCTGTGGTGCAACAGATGTCCCTTTCTCCAAAAATGCACTCAATGGGATCGTAATGTCGAAACCACACACAAGCTGACCTGCTGTGACGAAAAAGCGAGTTAGTACATTTCAAATATGACAAAGGTCATTTAATGTCAACATGAAAAACCAAATTCCAAAAGTATAAAACAGAAAAATATCCTTAACAAAGAAAGAAGATATATCGGGCTCCTCACCCTCCTCCCACCCTGTGGTGCAACAGATGTCCCTTTCTCCAAAAATGCACTCAATGGGATCGTAATGTTGCAACCACACACAAGTTGATCTGCTGTGAGAAAAAAACGAGTTAGTACATTTCAAACATGAAAAAGGTCATTTAATGTCAACATGAAAAACCAAAATTCCAAAAGTATAAAACAGAAAAAAATCCTTAACAAAGAAAGAAGATATATCGGGCTCCTCACCCTCCTCCCACCCTGTGGTGCAACAGATGTCCCTTTCTCAAAAAATGCACTCAATGGGATCGTAATGTTGCAACCGCACACAAGTTGACCTGCTGTGAGGAAAAAACGAGTTAGTACATTTCAAACATGAAAAAGGTCATTTAATGTCAACATAAAAAACCAAATTCCAAAAGTATAAAACAGAAAAAAATCCTTAACAAAGAAAGAAGATGTATCCGGCTCCTCACCCTCCTCCCACCCTGTGGTGCAACAGATGTCGCTTTCTCCAAAAATGCACTCAATGGGATCGTAATGTTGCAACCACACACAAGTTGACCTGCTGTGAGGAAAAAACGAGTTAGTACATTTCAAACATGAAAAAGGTCATGTAATGTCAACATGAAAAACCAAAATTCCAAAAGTATAAAACAGAAAAAAATCCTTACCAAAGAAAGGAAATGTATCGTGCTTTGCACCTTCCTTCCGCCCTGTGGTGCAACAGATGTCCCTTTCTCCAAAAATGCACTCAATGGGATCGTAATGTTGCAACCACACACAAGTTGACCTGCTGTGAGGAAAAAACGAGTTAATACATTTCAAACATGAAATAGGTCATTTAATGTCAACATGAAAAACCAAAATTCCAAAAGTATAAAACAGAAATAAAATCCTTACCAAAGAAAGGAGATGTATCGGTCTCCTCACCCTCCTCCCACCCTGTGGTGCAACAGATGTCCCTTTCTCCAAAAATGCACTCAATGGGATCGTAATGTTGCAACCACACACAAGTTGACCTGCTGTGAGGAAAAAACGAGTTAGGACATTTCAAACATGAAAAAGGTCATTTAATGTCAACATGAAATACCAAAATTCCAAAAGTATAAAACAGAAAAAAATCCTTACCAAAGAAATCGTGCTTTGCACCTTCCTTCCGCCCTGTGGTGCAACAGATGTCCCTTTCTCCAAAAATGCACTCAATGGGATCGTAATGTTGCAACCACACACATGTTGACCTGCTGTGAGGAAAAAACGGGTTAGTACATTTCAAACATGAAAAAGGTCATTTAATGTCGCATGAAATACCAAAATTCCAAAAGTATAAAACAGAAAAAAATCCTTACCAAAGAAAGAAGATGTATCGGGCTCGTCACCCTCCTCCCACCCTGTGGTGCAACAGATGTCCCTTTCTCCAAAAATGCACTCAATGGGATCGTAATGTTGCAACCACACACAAGTTGACGTGCTGTGAGGAAAAAACGAGTTAGTACATTTCAAACATGAAAAAGGTCATTTAATGTCAACATGAAATACCAAAATTCCAAAAGTATAAAACAGAAAAAAATCCTTACCAAAGAAAGGAAATGTATCGTGCTTTGCACCTTCCTTCCGCCCTGTGGTGCAACAGATGTCCCTTTCTCCAAAAATACACTCAATGGGCTCGTAATGTTGCAACCACACACAAGTTGACCTGCTGTGAGGAAAAAAGGAGTTAGTACATTTCAAATATGACAAAGGTCATATAATGTCAACATGAAAAACCAAATTCCAAAAGTATAAAACAGAAAAAAATCCTTAAGAAAGAAAGAAGATATATCGGGCTCCTCACCCTTCTCCCACTCTCTGGTGCAACAGATGTCCCTTTCTCCAAAAATGCACTCAATGGGATCGTAATGTTGCAACCACACACAAGTTGACCTGCTGTGAGGAAAAAACGAGTTAGTACATTTCAAACAAGAAAAAGGTCATTTAATGTCAACATGAAAAACCAAAATTCCAAAAGTATAAAACAGAAAAAATCCTTACCAAAGAAAGGCAATGTATCGTGCTTTGCACCTTCCTTCCTCCCTGTGGTGCAACAGATGTCCCTTTCTCCAAAAATGCACTCAATGGGATCGTAATGTTGCAACCACACACAAGTTGATCTGCTGTGAGAAAAAAATGAGTTAGTACATTTCAAACATGAAAAAGGTCATTTAATGTCAACATGAAAAACCAAATTCCAAAAGTATAAAACAGAAAAAATCCTTACCAAAGAAAGGAAATGTATCGTGCTTTGCACCTTCCTCCCGCCCTGTGGTGCAACAGATGTCCCTTTCTCCAAAATTGCACTCAATGGGATCGTAATGTTGCAACCGCACACAAGTTGACCTGCTGTGAGGAAAAAACGAGTTAGTACATTTCAAACATGAAAAAGGTCATTTAATGTCAACATAAAAAACCAAATTCCAAAAGTATAAAACAGAAAAAAATCCTTAACAAAGAAAAAAGATGTATCCGGCTCCTCACCCTCCTCCCACCCTGTGGTGCAACAGATGTCCCTTTCTCCAAAAATGCACTCAATGGGATCGTAATGTTGCAACCACACACAAGTTGACCTGCTGTGAGGAAAAAACGAGATAGTACATTTCAAACATGAAAAAGGTCATGTAATGTCAACATGAAAAACCAAAATTCCAAAAGTATAAAACAGAAAAAAATCCTTACCAAAGAAAGGAAATGTATCGTGCTTTGCACCTTCCTTCCGCCCTGTGGTGCAACAGATGTCCCTTTCTCCAAAAATGCACTCAATGGGATCGTAATGTTGCAACCACACACAAGTTGACCTGCTGTGAGGAAAAAACGAGTTAGTACATTTCAAACATGAAATAGGTCATTTAACGTCAACATGAAAAACCAAAATTCCAAAAGTATAAAACAGAAAAAAATCCTTACCAAAGAAAGAAGATGTATCGGTCTCCTCACCCTCCTCCCACCCTGTGGTGCAACAGATGTCCCTTTCTCCAAAAATGCACTCAATGGGATCGTAATGTTGCAACCGCACACAAGTTGACGTGCTGTGAGGAAAAAACGAGTTAGTACATTTCAAACATGAAAAAGGTCATTTAATGTCAACATGAAATACCAAAATTCCAAAAGTATAAAACAGAAAAAAATCCTTACCAAAGAAAGGAAATGTATCGTGCTTTGCACCTTCCTTCCGCCCTGTGGTGCAACAGATGTCCCTTTCTCCAAAAATGCACTCAATGGGATCGTAATGTTGCAACCACACACAAGTTGCCCTGCTGTGAGGAAAAAAGGAGTTAGTACATTTCAAATATGACAAAGGTCATATAATGTCAACATGAAAAACCAAATTCCAAAAGTATAAAACAGAAAAAAATCCTTAAGAGAGAAAGAAGATATATCGGGCTCCTCACCCTTCTCCCACTCTCTGGTGCAACAGATGTCCCTTTCTCCAAAAATGCACTCAATGGGATCGTAATGTTGCAACCACACACAAGTTGACCTGCTGTGAGGAAAAAACGAGTTAGTACATTTCAAACATGAAAAAGGTCATTTAATGTCAACATGAAAAACCAAAATTCCAAAAGTATAAAACAGAAAAAAATCCTTACCAAAGAAAGGCAATGTATCGTGCTTTGCACCTTCCTTCCTCCCTGTGGTGCAACAGATGTCCCTTTCTCCAAAAATGCACTCAATGGGATCGTAATGTTGCAACCACACACAAGTTGATCTGCTGTGAGAAAAAAATGAGTTAGTACATTTCAAACATGAAAAAGGTCATTTAATGTCAACATGAAAAACCAAATTCCAAAAGTATAAAACACAAAAAAATCCTTACCAAAGAAAGGAAATGTATCGTGCTTTGCACCTTCCTCCCGCTCTGTGGTGCAACAGATGTCCCTTTCTCCAAAAATGCACTCAATGGGATCGTAATGTTGCAACCGCACACAAGTTGACCTGCTGTGAGGTAAAAACGAGTTAGTACATTTCAAACATGAAAAAGGTCATTTAATGTCAACATAAAAAACCAAATTCCAAAAGTATAAAACAGAAAAAAATCTTTAACAAAGAAAGAAGATGTATCCGGCTCCTCACCCTCCTCCCACCCTGTGGTGCAACAGATGTCCCTTTCTCCAAAAATGCACTCAATGGGATCGTAATGTTGCAACCACACACAAGTTGACCTGCTGTGAGGAAAAAACGAGTTAGTACATTTCAAACATGAAAAAGGTCATGTAATGTCAAAATGAAAAACCAAAATTCCAAAAGTATAAAACAGAAAAAAATCCTTACCAAAGAAAGAAAATGTATCGTGCTTTGCACCTTCCTTCCGCCCTGTGGTGCAACAGATGTCCCTTTCTCCAAAAATGCACTCAATGGGATCGTAATGTTGCAACCACACACAAGTTGACCTGCTGTGAGGAAAAAACGAGTTAGTACATTTCAAACATGAAATAGGTCATTTAATGTCAACATGAAAAACCAAAATTCCAAAAGTATAAAACAGAAAAAAATCCTTACCAAAGAAAGAAGATGTATCGGTCTCCTCACCCTCCTCCCACCCTGTGGTGCAACAGATGTCCCTTTCTCCAAAAATGCACTCAATGGGATCGTAATGTTGCAACCACACACAAGTTGACCTGCTGTGAGGAAAAAACGAGTTAGGACATTTCAAACATGAAAAAGGTCATTTAATGTCAACATGAAATACCAAAATTCCAAAAGTATAAAACAGAAAAAAATCCTTACCAAAGAAAGGAAATGTATCGTGCTTTGCACCTTCCTTCCGCCCTGTGGTGCAACAGATGTCCCTTTCTCCAAAGATGCACTCAATGGGATCGTAATGTTGCAACCACACACATGTTGACCTGCTGTGAGGAAAAAACGAGTTAGTACATTTCAAACATGAAAAAGGTCATTTAATGTCGTCATGAAATACCAAAATTCCAAAAGTATAAAACAGAAAAAAATCCTTACCAAAGAAAGAAGATGTATCGGTCTCCTCACCCTCCTCCCACCCTGTGGTGCAACAGATGTCCCTTTCCCCAAAAATGCACTCAATGGGATCGTAATGTTGCAACCACACACAAGTTGACCTGCTGTGAGGAAAAAACGAGTTAGTACATTTCAAACATGACAAAGGTCATTTAATGTCAACATGAAAAACCAAATTCCAAAAGTATAAAACAGAAAAAAATCCTTACCAAAGAAAGAAGATGTATCAGGCTCCTCACCCTCCTCCCACCCTGTGGTGCAACAGATGTCCCTTTCTCCAAAAATGCACTCAATGGGATCGTAATGTTGCAACCACACACAAGTTGACCTGCTGTGAGGAAAAAACGAGTTAGTACATTTCAAACATGAAAAAGGTCATTTAATGTCAACATGAAATACCAAAATTCCAAAAGTATAAAACAGAAAAAAATCCTTACCAAAGAAAGGAAATGTATCGTGCTTTGCACCTTCCTTCCTCCCTGTGGTGCAACAGATGTCCCTTTCTCCAAAAATGCACTCAATGGGATCGTAATGTTGCAACCACACACAAGTTGACCTGCTGTGAGGAAAAAACGAGTTAGTACATTTCAAACATGACAAAGGTCATTTAATGTCAACATGAAAAACCAAATTCCAAAAGTATAAAACAGAAAAAAATCCTTACCAAAGAAAGAAGATGTATCAGGCTCCTCACCCTCTTCCCACCCTGTGGTGCAACAGATGTCCCTTTCTCCAAAAATGCACTCAATGGGATCGTAATGTTGCAACCACACACAAGTTGACCTGCTGTGAGGAAAAAACGAGTTAGTACATTCCAAACATGAAAAAGGTCATTTAATGTCAACATGAAAAACCAAAATTCCAAAAGTATAAAACAGAAAAAAATCCTTAACAAAGAAAGAAGATATATCGGGCTCCTTACCCTCCTCCCACCTTATGGTGAGACAGATGTCCCTTTCTCCAAAAATGCACTCAATGGGATCGTAATGTTGCAACCACACACAAATTGACCTGCTGTGAGGAAAAAAGGAGTTAGTACATTTCAAATATGACAAAGGTCATATAATGTCAACATGAGAAACCAAATTCCAAAAGTATAAAACAGAAAAAAATCCTTAAGAAAGAAAGAAGATATATCGGGCTCCTCACCCTTCTCCCACTCTGTGGTGCAACAGATGTCCCTTTCTCCAAAAATGCACTCAATGGGATCGTAATGTTGCAACCACACACAAGTTGATCTGCTGTGAGAAAAAAATGAGTTAGTACATTTCAAACATGAAGAAGGTCATTTAATGTCAACATGAAAAACCAAATTCCAAAAGTATAAAACAGAAAAAAATCGTTACCAAAGAAAGGAAATGTATCGTGCTTTGCACCTTCCTCCCGCCCTGTGGTGCAACAGATGTCCCTTTCTCCAAAAATGCACTCAATGGGATCGTAATGTTGCAACCGCACACAAGTTGACATGCTGTGAGGAAAAAACGAGTTAGTACATTTCAAACATGAAAAAGGTCATTTAATGTCAACATAAAAAACCAAATTCCAAAAATATAAAACAGAAAAAAATCCTTAACAAAGAAAGAAGATGTATCCGGCTCCTCACCCTCCTCCCACCCTGTGGTGCAACAGATGTCCCTTTCTCCAAAAATGCACTCAATGGGATCGTAATGTTGCAACCACACACAAGTTGACACGCTGTGAGAGAAAACGAGTTAGTACATTTCAAACATGAAAAAGGTCATTTAATGTCAACATGAAAAACCAAATTTCCAAAAGTATAAAACAGAAAAAAATCCTTACCAAAGAAAGAAGAAGTATTGGGCTCCTCACCCTCCTCCCACCTTTTGGTGCAACATATGTTTCTTTCTCCAAAAATGCACTCAATGGGATCATAATGTTGCAACCACACACAAGTTGACACGCTGTGAGAGAAAACGAGTTAGTACATTTCAAACATGAAAAAGGTCATTTAATGTCAACATGAAAAACCAAAATTCCAAAAGTATAAAACAGAAAGAAATCCTCACCAAAGAAAGTAGATGTATCGGTCTCCTCACCCTCCTCCCACCCTGTGGTGCAACAGATGTCCCTTTCTCGAAAAATGCACTCAATGGGATCGTAATGTTGCAACCACACACAAGTTGACCTGCTGTGAGGAAAAAACGAGTTAGTACATTTCAAACATGAAAAAGGTCATTTAATGTCAACATGAAAAATCCCAAATGCCAAAAGTATAAAACACAAAAAAATGCTTACCAAACAAGAAAATGAATCGAGCTCCACACCCTCCCTCCGCCCTGTGGGGCAACAGATGTCCCTTTCTCCAAAAATGTACTCAATGGGAGAGTAATGTTGCAACCAGACACAAATTGACAAGCTGCGAGGAAAGAACGAGTTAGTACATTTCAAACATGAAAAAGGTCATTTAATGTCAACATGAAAACAAAACTTACAAAAGTATAAAACACTAAAAAATTCTTACCAACGAAGGAAATGTATTGAGTTCCACACGTTCCTCCCTCCCTGTGGTGCAACAGATGTCCCTTTCTCCAAAAATGTACTCAATGTTATCGTAATATTTCAACCACGCACAAGTAGACCTGCTGTGTGAAAAAACGAGTTAGTACATTTCAAACATGAAAAAGGTCATTTAATGTCAACATGAAAAACCAAAATTCCAAAAGTATAAAACAGAAAAAAATCCTTACCAAAGAAAGTAGATGTATCGGGCTCCTCACCCTCCTCCCGCCCTGTGGTGCAACAGATGTCCCTTTCTCCAAAAATGCACTCAATGGGATCGTATTGTTGCAACCACACACAAGTTGACCTGCTGTGAGGAAAAAACGAGTTAGTACATTTCAAACATGAAAAAGGTCATTTGATGTCAACATGAAAAATCCAAAATTCCAAAAGTATAAAACAGAAAAAAATCCCTTCCAAAGAAAGTAGATGTATCGGGCTCCTCACCCTCCTCCCACCCTGTGGTGCAACAGATGTCCATTTCTCCAAAAATGCACTCAATGGGATCGTAATGTTGCCACCACACACAAGTTGACCTGCTGTGAGGAAAAACGAGTTAGTACATTTCAAACATGAAAAAGGTCATTTAATGTCAACATGAAAAATCCAAAATTCCAAAAGTATAAAACAGAAAAAAATCCTTACCAAAGAAAGTAGATGTATCGGGCTCCTCACCCTCCTCCCACCCTGTGGTGCAACAGATGTCCCTTTGTCCAAAAATGCACTCAATGGGATCGTAATGTTGCAACCACACACAAGTTGACCTGCTGTGAGGAAAAAACGAGTTAGTACATTTCAAACATGAAAAAGGTCATATAATGTCAAAATGAAAAATCCAAAATTCCAAAAGTATAAAACAGAAAAAAATCCTTACCAAAGAAAGTAGATGTATCGGGCTCCTCACCCTCCTCCCACCCTGTGGTGCAACAGATGTCCCTTTCTCCAAAAATGCACTCAATGGGATCGTAATGTTGCAACCACACATAAGTTGACCTCCTGTGAGGAAAAAACGAGTTAGTACATTTCAAACATGAAAAAGGTCATATAATGTCAACATGAAAAATCCAAAATTCCAAAAGTATAAAACAGAAAAAAATCCTTACCAAAGAAAGTAGAAGTATCGGGCTCCTCCCCCACCTCCCACCCTGTGGTGCAACAGATGTCCCTTTCTCCAAAGATGCACTCAATGGGATCGTAATGTTGCAACCACACACAAGTTGACCTGCTGTGAGGAAAAAACGAGTTAGTACATTTCAAACATGAAAAAGGTCATTTAATGTCAACATGAAAAATCCAGAATTCGAAAATTATAAAACAGAAAATAATCCTTACCAAAGAAAGAAGATCTATCGGGCTCCTCACACTCCTCCCACTCTGTGGTGCAACAGATGTCCCTTTCTCCAAAAATGCACTCAATGGGATCGTAATGTTGCAACGACACACAAGTTGACCTGCTGTGAGGAAAAAACGAGTTAGTACATTTCAAACATGAAATAGGTCATTTAATGTCAACATGAAAAATCCAAAATTCGAAAAGTATAAAACAGAAAATAATCCTTACCAAGGAAAGAAGATCTATCGGGCTCCTCACCCTCGTCCCACCCTGTGGTGCAACAGATGTCCCTTTCTCCAAAAATGCACTCAATGGGATCGTAATGTTGCAACCACACACAAGTTGACCTGCTGTGAGGAAAAAACGAGTTAGTACATTTCAAACATGAAAAAGGTCATTTAATGTCAACATGAAAAACCAAAATTCCAAAAGTATTAAAACAGAAAATAATCCTTACCAAAGAAAGAAGATGTATTGGGCTCCTCACCCTCCTCCCACCCTGTGGTGCAACAGATGTCACTTTCTCCAAAAATGCACTCAATGGGATCGTAATGTTGCAACCACACACAAGTTGACCTGCTGTGAGGAAAAAACGAGTTAGTACATTTCAAACTTGAAAAAGGTCATTTAATGTCAAAATGAAAAATCCAAAAATCCAAAAGTATAAAACAGAAAATAATCCTTACCAAAGAAAGTAGATGTATCGGGCTCCTCACCCTCCTCCCACCCTGTGGTGCAACAGATGTCCCTTTCTCCAAAAATGCACTCAATGGGACCGTAATGTTGCAACCACACACAAGTTGACCTGCTGTCAGGAAAAAACGAGTTAGTACATTTCAAACATGAAAGAGGTCATTTAATGTCAACATGAAAAATCCAAAATTCCAAAAGTATAAAACAGAAAAAAATCCTTACCAAAGAAAGTAGATGTATCGGGCTCCTCACCCTCCTCCCACAATGTGGTGCAACAGATGTCCCTTTCTCCAAAAATGCACTCAATGGGATCGTAATGTTGCAACCACACACAAGTTGACCTGCTGTGAGGAAAAAACGAGTTAGTACATTTCAAACATGAAAAAGGTCATTTAATGTCAAAATGAAAAATCCAAAAATCCAAAAGTATAAAACAGAAAATAATCCTTACCAAAGAAAGTAGATGTATCGGGCTCCTCACCCTCCTCCCACCCTGTGGTGCAACAGATGTCCCTTTCTCCAAAAATGCACTCAATGTGATCGTAATGTTGCAACCACACACAAGTTGACCTGCTGTGAGGAAAAAACGAGTTAGTACATTTCAAACATGAAAGAGGTCATTTAATGTCAACATCAAAAATCCAAAATTCCAAAAGTATAAAACAGAAAAAAATCTTTACCAAAGAAAGTAGATGTATCGGGCTCCTCAACCTCCACCCACAATGTGGTGCAACAGATGTCCCTTTCTCCAAAAATGCACTCAATGGGATCGTAATGTTGCAACCACACACAAGTTGACCTGCTGTGAGGAAAAAACGAGTTAGTACATTTCAAACATGAAAGAGGTCATTTAATGTCAACATGAAAAATCCAAAATTCGAAAAGTGTAAAACAGAAAATAATCCTTACCAAAGAAAGAAGATCTATCGGGCTCCTCACCCTCCTCCCACCCTCTGGTGCAACAGATGTCCCTTTCTCCAAAAATGCACTCAATGGGATCGTAATGTTGCAACCACACACAAGTTGACCTGCTGTGAGGAAAAAACGAGTTAGTACATTTCAAACATGAAAAAGGTCATTTAATGTCAAAATGAAAAATCCAAAAATCCAAAAGTATAAAACAGAAAATAATCCTTACCAAAGAAAGTAGATGTATCGGGCTCCTCACCCTCCTCCCTCCCTGTGGTGCAACAGATGTCCCTTTCTCCAAAAATGCACTCAATGGGATCGTAATGTTGCAACCACACACAAGTTGACCTGCTGTGAGGAAAAAACGAGTTAGTACATTTCAAACATGAAAAAGGTCATTTAATGTCAACATGAAAAATCCAAAATTCGAAAACTATAAAACAGAAAATAATCCTTACCAAAGAAAGAAGATCTATCGGTCTCCTCACCCTCCTCCCACCCTGTGGTGCAACAGATGTCCCTTTCTCCAAAAATGGACTCAATGGGATCGTAATGTTGCAACCACACACAAGTTGACCTGCTGTGAGGAAAAAACGAGTTAGTACATTTCAAACATGAAAAAGGTCATTTAATGTCAACATGAAAAACCAAAATCCCAAAAGTATAAAACAAAAAAAAAAATCCTTACCAAAGAAAGTAGATGTATCAGGCTCCTCACCCTCCTCCCACCCTGTGGTGCAACAGATGTCCCTTTCTCCAAAAATGCACTCAATGGGATCGTAATGTTGCAACCACACACAAGTTGACCTGCTGTGAGGAAAAAACGTGTTAGTACATTTCAAACATGAAAAAGGTCATTTAATGTCAACATGAAAAACCAAAATTCCAAAAGTATTAAAACAGAAAATAATCCTTACCAAAGAAAGAAGATCTATCGGGCTCCTCACCCTCCTCCCACCCTGTGGTGCAACAGATGTCCCTTTCTCCAAAAATGCACTCAATCGGATCGTAATGTTGCAACCACACACAAGTTGACCTGCTGTGAGGGAAAAACGAGTTAGTACATTTCAAACATGAAAAAGGTCATTTAATGTCAAAATGAAAAATCCAAAAATCCAAAAGTATAAAACAGAAAATAATCCTTACCAAAGAAAGTAGATGTATCGGGCTCCTCACCCTCCTCCCACCCTGTGGTGCAACAGATGTCCCTTTCTCCAAAAATGCACTCAATGGGATCGTAATGTTGCAACCACACACAAGTTGACCTGCTGTGAGGAAAAAACGAGTTAGTACATTTCAAACATGAAAGAGGTCATTTAATGTCAACATGAAAAATCCAAAATTCCAAAAGTATAAAACAGAAAAAAATCCTTACCAAAGAAAGTCGATGTATCGTGCTCCTCACCCTCCTCACACAATGTGGTGCAACAGATGTCCCTTTCTCCAAAAATGCACTCAATGGGAACGTAATGTTGCAACCACACACAAGTTGACCTGTTGTGAGGAAAAAACGAGTTAGTACATTTCAAACATGAAAAAGGTCATTTAATGTCAACATGAAAAACCAAATTCCAAAAGTATAAAACACAAAAAAAATCCTTAACCAAGAAAGAAGATATATCGGGCTCCTCACCCTTCTCCCACCCTGTGGTGCAACAGATGTCCCTTTCTCCAAAAATGCACCCAATGGGATCGTAATGTTGCAACCACACACAAGTGGATCTGCTGTGAGAAAAAAATGAGTTAGTACATATCAAACATGAAAAAGGTCATTTAATGTCAACATGAAAAACCAAATTTCCAAAAGTATAAAACAGAAAAAAATCCTTACCAAAGAAAGAAGACGTATTGGGCTCCTCACCCTCCTCCCACCTTGTGGTGCAACATATGTCCCTTTCTCCAAAAATGCGTTCAATGGGATCATAATGTTGCAACCACACACTAGTTGACCTGCTGTGAGGAAAAAACGTGTTAGTACATTTCAAACATGAAAAAGGTCATTTAATGTCAACATGAAAAATCCAAAATTCCAAAAGTATAAAACAGAAAAAAATCCTTACCAAAGAAAGTAGATGTATCGGGCTCGGGCTCCTCACCCTCCTCCCACCCTGTGGTGCAACAGATGTCCCTTTCTCCAAAAATGCACTCAATGGGATCGTAATGTTGCAACCACACACAAGTTGACCTGCTGTGAGGAAAAAACGTGTTAGTACATTTCAAACATGAAAAAGGTCATTTAATGTCAACATGAAAAATCCAAAATTCCAAAAGTATAAAACAGAAAAAAATCCTTACCAAAGAAAGTAGATGTATCGGGCTCGTCACCCTCCTCCCACCCTGTGGTGCAACAGATGTCCCTCTCTCCAAAAATGCACTCAATGGGATCGTAATGTTGCACCCACACACAAGTTGACCTGCTGTGAGGAAAAAACGTGTTAGTACATTTCAAACATGAAAAAGGTCATTTAATGTCAATATGAAAAATCCAAAATTCCAAAAGTATAAAACAGAAAAAAATCCTTACCAAAGAAAGTAGATGTATCGGGCTCGGGCTTCTCACCCTCCTCCCACCCTGTGGTGCAACAGATGTCCCTTTCTCCAAAAATGCACTCAATGGGATCGTAATGTTGCAACCACACACAAGTTGACCTGCTGTGAGGAAAAAACGTGTTACTACATTTCAAACATGAAAAAGGTCATTTAATGTCAACATGAAAAATCCAAAATTCCAAAAGTATAAAACAGAAAAAAATCCTTACCAAAGAAAGTAGATGTATCGGGCTCGGGCTCCTCACCCTCCTCCCACCCTGTGGTGCAACAGATGTCCCTTTCTCCAAAAATGCACTCAATGGGATCGTAATGTTGCAACCACACACAAGTTGACCTGCTGTGAGGAAAAAACGAGTTAGTACATTTCAAACATGAAAAAGGTCATTTAATGTCAACATGAAAAATCCAAAATTCCAAAAGTATAAAACAGAAAAAAATCCTTACCAAAGAAAGTAGATGTATCAGGCTCCTCACCCTCCTCCCACCCTGTGGTGCAACAGAAGTCCCTTTCTCCAAAAATGCACTCAATGGGATCGTAATGTTGCAACCACACACAAGTTGACCTCCTGTGAGGAAAAAACGAGTTAGTACATTTCAAACATGAAAAAGGTCATTTAATGTCAACATGAAAAATCCAAAATTCCAAAAGTATGAAACAGAAAAAAATCCTTACCAAAGAAAGTAGATGTATCGGGCTCGGGCTCCTCACCCTCCTCCCACCCTGTGGTGCAACAGATGTCCCTTTCTCCAAAAATGCACTCAATGGGATCGTAATGTTGCAACCACACACAAGTTGACCTGCTGTGAGGAAAAAACGAGTTAGTACATTTCAAACATGAAAAAGGTCATTTAATGTCAACATGAAAAATCCAAAATTCCTAAAGTATAAAACAGAAAAAAATCCTTACCAAAGAAAGAAGATGTATTGGGCTCCTCACCCTCCTCCCACCCTGTGGTGCAACAGATGTCCCTCTCTCCAAAAATGCACTCAATGGGATCGTAAAGTTGCAACCACACACAAGTTGACCTGCTGTGAGGAAAAAACGAGTTAGTACATTTCAAACATGAAAAAGGTCATTTAATGTCAACATGAAAAATCCAAAATTCCAAAAGTTTAAAACAGAAAAAAATCCTTACCAAAGAAAGAAGATGTATCGGGCTCGTCACCCTCCTCCCACCCTGTGGTGCAACAGATGTCCCTTTCTCCAAAAATGCACTCAATGGGATCGTAATGTTGCAACCACACACAAGTTGACCTGCTGTGAGGAAAAACCGTGTTAGTACATTTCAAACATGAAAAAGTTCATTTAATGTCAACATGAAAAATCCAAAATTCCAAAAGTATAAAACAGAAAAAAATCCTTACCAAAGAAAGTAGATGTATCGGGCTCGGGCTCCTCACCCTCCTCCCACCCTGTGGTGCAACAGATGTCCCTCTCTCCAAAAATGCACTCAATGCGATCGTAATGTTGCAACCACACACAAGTTGACCTGCTGTGAGGAAAAAACGTGTTAGTACATTTCAAACATGAAAAAGGTCATTTAATGTCAACATGAAAAATCCAAAATTCCAAAAGTATAAAACAGAAAATAATCCTTACCAAAGAAAGTAGATGTATCGGGCTCCTCACCCTCCTCCCACAATGTGGTGCAACAGATGTCCCTTTCTCCAAAAATGCACTCAATGGGATCGTAATGTTGCAACAACACACAAGTTGACCTGCTGTGAGGAAAAAACGAGTTAGTACATTTCAAACATGAAAAAGGTCATTTAATGTCAACATGAAAAATCCAAAATTCCAAAAGTATAAAACAGAAAAAAATCCTTACCAAAGAAAGTAGATGTATCAGGCTCCTCACCCTCCTCCCACCCTGTGGTGCAACAGATGTCCCTTTCTCCAAAAATGCACTCAATGGGATCGTAATGTTGCAACCACACACGAGTTGACCTGCTGTGAGGAAAAAACGAGTTAGTACATTTCAAACATGAAAAAGGTCATTTAATGTCAACATGAAAAATCCAAAATTCCAAAAGTATAAAACAGAAAAAAGTCCTTACCAAAGAAAGTAGATGTATCGGGCTCCTCACCCTCCTCCCACCCTGTGGTGCAACAGATGTCCCTTTCCCCAAAAATGCACTCAATGGGATCGTAATGTTGCAACCACACACAAGTTGACCTGCTGTGAGGAAAAAACGAGTTAGTACATTTCAAACATGAAAAAGATCATTTAATGTCAACATGAAAAATCCAAAATTCCAAAAGTATAAAACAGAAAAAAATCCTTACCAAAGAAAGTAGATGTATCGGGCTCGTCACCCTCCTCCCACCCTGTGGTGCAACAGATGTCCCTTTCTCCAAAAATGCACTCAATGGGATCGTAATGTTGCAACCACACACAAGTTGACCTGCTGTGAGGAAAAAACGTGTTAGTACATTTCAAACATGAAAAAGGTCATTTAATGTCAACATGAAAAATCCAAAATTCCAAAAGTATAAAACAGAAAAAAATCCTTACCGAAGAAAGTAGATGTATCGGGCTCGGGCTCCTCACCCTCCTCCCACCCTGTGGTGCAACAGATGTCCCTTTCTCCAAAAATGCACTCAATGGGACCGTAATGTTGCAACCACACACAAGTTGACCTGCTGTGAGGAAAAAACGTGTTAGTACATTTCAAACATGAAAAAGGTCATTTAATGTCAACATGAAAAATCCAAAATTCCAAAAGTATAAAACAGAAAAAAATCCTTACCGAAGAAAGTAGATGTATCGGGCTCGGGCTCCTCACCCTCCTCCCACCCTGTGGTGCAACAGATGTCCCTTTCTCCAAAAATGCACTCAATGGGATCGTAATGTTGCAACCACACACAAGTTGACCTGCTGTGAGGAAAAAACGAGTTAGTACATTTTAAACATGAAAAAGGTCATTTAATGTCAACATGAAAAATCCAAAATTCCTAAAGTATAAAACAGAAAAAAATCCTTACCAAAGAAAGAAGATGTATTGGGCTCCTCACCCTCCTCCCACCCTGTGGTGCAACAGATGTCCCTTTCTCCAAAAATCCACTCAATGGGATCGTAAAGTTGCAACCACACACAAGTTGACCTGCTGTGAGGAAAAAACGAGTTAGTACATTTCAAACATGAAAAAGGTCATTTAATGTCAACATGAAAAATCCAAAATTCCAAAAGTACAAAACAGAAAAAAATTCTTACCAAAGAAAGTAGATGTATCAGGCTCCTCACCCTCCTCCCACCCTGTGGTGCAACAGATGTCCCTTTCTCCAAAAATGCACTCAATGGGATCGTAATGTTGCAACCACACACAAGTTGACCTGCTGTGAGGAAAAAACGTGTTAGTACATTTCAAAAATGAAAAAGGTAATTTAATGTCAACATGAAAAATCCAAAATTCCAAAAGTATAAAACAGAAAAAAATCCTTACCAAAGAAAGTAGATGTATCGGGCTCCTCACCCTCCTCCCACAATGTGGTGCAACAGATGTCCCTTTCTCCAAAAATGCACTCAATGGGATCGTAATTTTGCAACCACACACAAGTTGACCTGCTGTGAGAAAAAAACGAGTTAGTACATTTCAAACATGAAAAAGGTCATTTAATGTCAACATGAAAAATCCAAAATTCCAAAAGTATAAAACAGAAAAAAATCCTTACCAAAGAAAGAAGATGTATTGGGCTCCTCACCCTCCTCCCACCCTGTGGTGCAACAGATGTCCCTTTCTCCAAAAATGCACTCAATGGGATCGTAAAGTTGCAACCACACACAAGTTGACCTGCTGTGAGGAAAAAACGAGTTAGTACATTTCAAACATGAAAAAGGTCATTTAATGTCAACATGAAAAATCCAAAATTCCAAAAGTATAAAACAGAAAAAAATCCTTACCAAAGAAAGTAGTTGTATCGGGCTCCTCACCCTCCTCCCACCCCGTGGTGCAACAGATGTCCCTTTCTCCAAAAATGCACTCAATGGGAAAGTAATGTTGCAACCACACACAAGTTGACCTGCTGTGAGGAAAAAACGAGTTAGTACATTTCAAACATGAAAAAGGTCATTTAATGTCAACATGAAAAATCCAAAATTCCAAAAGTATAAAACAGAAAAAAATCCTTACCAAAGAAAGTAGATGTATCGGGCTCCTCACCCTCCTCCCACCCCGTGGTGCAACAGATGTCCCTTTCTCCAAAAATGCACTCAATGGGAAAGTAATGTTGCAACCACACACAAGTTGACCTGCTGTGAGGAAAAAACGAGTTAGTACATTTCAAACATGAAAAAGGTCATTTAATGTCAACATGAAAAATCCAAAATTCCCAAAGTATAAAACAGAAAAAAATCCTTAAATAAGAAAGTAGATGTATCGGACTCCTCACCCTCCTCCCACCCTGTGGTGCAACAGATGTCCCTTTCTCTAAAAATGCACTCAATGGGATCGTAAAGTTGCAACCACACACAAGTTGACCGGCTGTGAGGAAAAAACGAGTTAGTACATTTCAAACATGAAAAAGGTCATTTAATGTCAACATGAAAAATCCAAAATTCCAAAAGTATAAAACAGAAAAAAATCCTTACCAAAGAAAGTAGATGTATCGGGCTCCTCACCCTCCTCCCACCCCGTGGTGCAACAGATGTCCCTTTCTCCAAAAATGCACTCAATGGGAAAGTAATGTTGCAACCACACACAAGTTGACCTGCTGTGAGGAAAAAACGTGTTAGTACATTTCAAAAATGAAAAAGGTCATTTAATGTCAACATGAAAAATCCAAAATTCCAAAAGTATAAAACAGAAAAAAATCCTTACCAAAGAAAGTAGATGTATCAGGCTCCTCACCCTCCTCCCACCCTGTGGTGCAACAGATGTCCCTTTCTCCAAAAATGCACTCAATGGGATCGTAAATTTGCAACCACACACAAGTTGACCGGCTGTGAGGAAAAAACGAGTTAGTACATTTCAAACATGAAAAAGGTCATTTAATGTCAACATGAAAAACCCAAAATTCCAAAAGTATAAAACAGAAAAAAATCCTTACCAAAGAAAGTAGATGTATCAGGCTCCTCACCCTCCTCCCACCCTGTGGTGCAACAGATGTCCCTTTCTCCAAAAATGCACTCAATGGGATCGTAATGTTGCAACCACACACAAGTTGACCTGCTGTGAGGAAAAAACGTGTTAGTACATTTCAAAAATGAAAAAGGTCATTTAATGTCAACATGAAAAATCCAAAATTCCAAAAGTATAAAACAGAAAAAAATCCTTACCAAAGAAAGTAGATGTATCGGGCTCCTCACCCTCCTCCCACCCTGTGGTGCAACAGATGTCCCTTTCTCCAAAAATGCACTCAATGGGATCGTAAAGTTGCAACCACACACAAGTTGACCGGCTGTGAGGAAAAAACGTGTTAGTACATTTCAAACATGAAAAAGGTCATTTAATGTCAACATGAAAAATCCAAAATTCCAAAAGTATAAAACAGAAAAAAATCCTTACCAAAGAAAGTAGATGTATCAGGCTCCTCACCCTCCTCCCACCCTGTGGTGCAACAGATGTCCCTTTCTCCAAAAATGCACTCAATGGGATCGTAATGTTGCAACCACACACAAGTTGACCTGCTGTGAGGAAAAAACGTGTTAGTACATTTCAAAAATGAAAAAGGTCATTTAATGTCAACATGAAAAATCCAAAATTCCAAAAGTATAAAACAGAAAAAAATCCTTACCAAAGAAAGTAGATGTATCGGGCTCCTCACCCTCCTCCCACCCTGTGGTGCAACAGATGTCCCTTTCTCCAAAAATGCACTCAATGCGATCATAATGTTGCAACCACACACAAGTTGACCTGCTGTGAGGAAAAAACGAGTTAGTACATTTCAAACATGAAAAAGGTCATTTAATGTCAACATGAAAAATCCAAAATTCCAAAAGTATAAAACAGAAAAAAATCCTTACCAAAGAAAGTAGATGTATCGGGCTCCTCACCCTCCTCCCACCCCGTGGTGCAACAGATGTCCCTTTCTCCAAAAATGCACTCAATGGGAAAGTAATGTTGCAACCACACACAAGTTGACCTGCTGTGAGGAAAAAACGAGTTAGTACATTTCAAACGTGAAAAAGGTCATTTAATGTCAACATGAAAATGCCAAAATTCCAAAAGTATAAAACAGAAAAAAATCCTTACCAAAGAAAGAAGATGTATTGGGCTCCTCACCCTCCTCCCACCCTGTCGTGCAACAGATGTCCCTTTCTTCAAAAATGCACTCAATGGGATCATAATGTTGCAACCACACACAAGTTGAACTGCTGTGAGGAAAAGACGAGTTAGTACATTTCATGCATGCCAAAGGTCACTTTAAAATCAACACGAAAAACCAAAATTCCAAAAGCATAAAACACAAAAAAATGCTTACCAAAGTAGGAAATGTAATGAGCTACACACCCTCTTCCCGCCTTGTGGTGCAACAGATGTCCCTTTCTCCAAAAATGTACTCAATGTTATCGTAATATTTCAACCATGCAGAAGTTGACCTGCAGTGAGGAAATATCGAGTTAGTACATTTCAAACATGGAAATGGTCGCTTTAAAATCGAGACGAAAAACCGAAATTCGAAAAGTATAAAACACAAAAAAATGCTTACCAAAGAAGGAAATGTAATGAGCTACACACCCTCTTCCCGCCCTCTGGTGCAACAGATGTCCTTTTCTCCAAAAATGTACTCAGTGGGAGAGTAATGTTGCAACCACACACAAGTTGACCTGTTGTGAGGAAAAAACGAGTTAGTACATTTTCAAACATGACAAATGTCGTTTTAAAATCAACATGAAATACCAAAACTCCAAAAGTATAAAACACAAAAAAATGCTTACCACAGAAAGAAAATGTATCGAGCTCCACACACTCCTCCCGCCCTGTGGTGCAACATATGTCCCTTTCTCCAAAAATGTACTCTATGGGATCGTAAAGTTGCAACCACACACAAGTTGACCGGCTCTGAGGAAAAGACGAGTTAGTACGTTTCAAAAATTACAAAAGTCATTTCAAATTCAACATGAAAAACCAAATTTCCAAAAGTATAAAGCACAAAAAAATGCTTACCTAACAAGAAAATGTATCGAGCTCCACACCCTCCCTCCGCCCTGTGGGGCGAAAGATGTCCCTTTCTCCAAAAATGTACTCAATGGGAGAGTAATGTTGCAACCACACACAAGTTGATCTGCTGTGAGAAAAAAATGAGTTAGTACATTTCAAACATGAAAAAGGTCATTTAATGTCAACATGAAAAACCAAAATTCCAAAAGTATAAAACAGAAAAAAATCCTTACCAAAGAAAAAAGACGTATTGGGCTCCTCACCCTCCTCCCACCTTGTGGTGCAACATATGTCCCTTTCTCCAATAATGCACTCAATGGGATCGTAATGTTGCAACCACACACAAGTTGACCCGCTGTGAGAAAAAACGAGTTAGTACATTTCAAACATGAAAAAGGTCATTTAATGTCAACATGAAAACCAAACTTCCAAAAGTATAAAACACAAAAAAATGCTTCCCAACGAAGGAAATGTATTAAGTTCCACACCCTCCTCCCGCCCTGTGGTGCAACAGATGTCCCTTTCTCCAAAAATGTACTGAATGTTATCGTAATATTTCAACCACGCAGAAGTAGACCTGCTGTGAGAAAAAACGAGTTAGTACATTTCAAACATGAAAAAGGTCATTTAATGTCAACATGAAGAATCCAAAATTCCAAAAGTATAAAACACAAAAAATTCCTTACCAAGGAAAGAAGATGTATCGGGCTCCTCACCCTCCTCCCACCCTGTTGTGCAACAGATGTCCCTTTCTGCAAAAATGCACTCAATGGGATCGTAATGTTGCAACCACACACAAGTTGAACTGCTGTGAGAAAAAGACGAGTTAGTACATTTCAAACATGACAAAGGTCACTTTAAAATCAACACGAAAAACCAAAATTCCAAAAGTATAAAACACAAAAAAATGCTTAACAAAGAAGGAAATGTAATGAGCTACACACCCTCTTCCCGCCCTGTGGTGCAACAGATGTCCCTTTCTCCAAAACTGTACTCTATGGGATCGTAAAGTTGCAACCACACACAAGTTGACCTGCTGTGAGGAAAAAACGAGTTAGTACATTTTCAAACATGACAAATGTCGTTTTAAAATCAACATGAAATACCAAAACTCCAAAAGTATAAAACACATATAAATGCTTACCACAGAAAGAAAATGTATCGAGCTCCACACCCTCCTCCCGCCCTGTGGTGCAACATATGTCCCTTTCTCCAAAAATGTACTCTATGGGATCGTAAAGTTGCAACCACACACAAGTTGACCGGCTCTGAGGAAAAGACGAGTTAGTACGTTTCGAAAATTACAAAGGTCATTTTAAATTCAACATGAAAAACCAAAATTCCAAAAGTAAAAAACACAAAAAAATGCTTACCTAACAAGAAAATGTATCGAGCTCCACACCCTCCCTCCGCCCTGTGGGGCAACAGATGTCCCTTTCTCCAAAAATGCACTCAATGGGAGAGTAATGTTGCAACCAGACACAAGTTGACCTGCTGTGAGGAAAGACGAGTTAGTACATTTCAAACATGAAAAAGGTCATTTACTGTCAACATGAAAACCAAACTTCCAAAAGTATAAAACACAAAAAAGTGCTTACCAACGATGGAAATGTATTAAGTTCCACACCCTCCTCCCGCCCTGTGGTGCAACAGATGTCCCTTTCTCCAAAAATGTACTCAATGTTATCGTAATATTTCAACCTCGCAGAAGTAGACCTGCTGTGAGAAAAAACGAGTTAGTACATTTCAAACATGAAAAAGGTCATTTAATGTCAACATGAAGAATCCAAAATTCCAAAAGTATAAAACAGAAAAAAATCCTTACCAAAGAAAGAAGCTGTATCGGGCTCCTCACCCTCCTCCCACCCTGTGGTGCAACAGATGTCCCTTTCTGCAAAAATGCACTCAATGGGATCGTAAAGTTGCAACCACACAGAAGTTGAACTGCTGTGAGAAAAAGACGAGTTAGTACATTTCAAACATGACAAAGGTCACTTTAAAATCAACACGAAAAACCAAAATTTTAAAAGTATAAAACACAAAAAAATGCTAACCAAAGAAGGAAATGTAATGAGCTACACACCCTCTTCCCGCCCTGTGGTGCAACAGATGTCATTTTCTCCAAAAATGTACTCAATGTTATCGTAATATTTCAACCATGCAGAAGTTGACGTGCCGTGAGGAAAAATCGAGTTAGTACATTTCAAACATGAAAATGGTCACTTTAAAATCGAGACGAAAAACCGAAATTCCAAAAGTATAAAACACAAAAAAATACTTACCAAGTAAAGAAAATGTATCGAGCTCCACACCCTCCCTCCGCCCTGTGGGGCAACAGATGTCCCTTTCTCCAAAAATGTACTCAATGGGAGAGTAATGTTGCAACCTCACACAAGTTGTCCTGCTGTGAGGAAAAAACGAGTAACATGAAATACCAAAATTCCAAAAGTATAAAACAAAAAAAATTCTTACCAAAGAAAGAAAATATATCGAGCTCCACACCCCAGACCCGCCCTGTGGTGCAACAGATGTCCCTTTCTCCAAAAATGCACTCAATGGGATCGTAATGTTGCAACCACACACAAGTTGACCTGCTGTGAGGAAAAAACGAGTTAGTACATTTCAAACATGAAAAAGGTCATTTAATGTCAACATGAAAAACCAAAATTCCAAAAGTATAAATCAGAAAAAGCTCCTTACCAAAGAAAGAAGATGTATCGCGCTCCTCACACTCCTCCCACCCTGTGGTGCAACAGATGTCCCTTTCTCCAAAAATGTACTCAATGGGAGAGTAATGTTGCAACCAGACACAAGTTGACCTGCTGTGAGGAAAGAACGAGTTAGTACATTTCAAACATGAAAAAGGTCATTTAATGTCAACATGAAAACCAAACTTCCGAAAGTATAAAACACAAAAAAATGCTTACCAACGAAGGAAATGTATTAAGTTCTCACCCTCCTCCCGCCCTGTGGTGCAACAGATGTCCCTTTCTCCAAAAATGTACTCAATGTTATCGTAATATTTCAACCACGCAGAAGTAGACCTGCTGTGAGAAAAAACGATTTAGTACATTTCAAACTTGAAAAATGTCATTTAATGTCAACATGAAGAATCCAAAATTCCAAAAGTATAAAACAGAAAAAAATCCTTACCAAGGAAAGAAGATGTATCAGGCTCCTCACCCTCCTCCCACCCTGTGGTGCAACAGATGTCCCTTTCTCCAAAAATGCACTCAATGGGATCGTAATGTTGCAACCACACACAAGTTGAACCGCTGTGAGGAAAAGACGAGTTAGTACATTTCAAACACGACAAAGGTCATTTTAAATTCAACATGAAAAACCAAAATTTCAAAAGTATAAAACACAAAAAATGCTTACCAAAGAAAGAAAATGTATTGTTCTCCACAGCCTCCTACCGCCCTGTGGTAAAATCGATATCCCTATCTCAAAAAATGTACTCAATGGGATTGTTAATGTTGCAACCAGGCAGAAGTTGACCTGCTGTGAGGAAAAAACGAGTTAGTACATTTCAAACATGAAAAAGGTCATTTTAAAATCAACATGAAAAACCAAAATTTCAAAAGTATAAAACACAAAAAAATGCTTACCAAAGAGAGAAAATATTTCGTGTTCTTCACCCTCCTCCCGCCCTGTGGTGCAACAGATGTCCCTTTCTCCAAAAATGTACTCAAAGGGATCGTAATGTTGCAACCACACACAAGTTGACCTGCTGTGAGGAAAAAACGAGTTAGTACATTTCAAACATGAAAAAGGTCATTTTAAGTTCAACATGAAAAACCAAAATTCCAAAAGTATAAAACACAAAAAAATGCTTACCAAAGAGAGAAAATGTTTCGTGTTCTTCACCCTCCTCCCGCCCTGTGGTGAAACAGATGTCCCTTTCTCCAAAAATGTACTCAATGTGATCATAGTGTTGCAACCACACACAAGTTGACCTGCTGTGAGGAAAAAACGAGTTAGTACATTTCAATCATGAAAAAGGTCATTTTAAAATCAACATGAAAAACCAAAATTCCAAAAGTATAAAAAACAAAAAAGTGCTTACCAAAGAGAGAAAATGTTTCGTGTTCTTCACCCTCCTCGCACCCTGTGGTGCAACAGATGTCCCTTTCTCCAAAAATGTACTCAATGGGAGCGTAATGTTGCAACCACACACACAAGTTGTCCTGCTGTGAGGAAAAAACGAGTTAGTACATTTCAAACATAAAAAAGGTCACTTTAAAATCAACATGAAAAACCAAAATTCCAAAAGTATAAAACACAAAAAATGCTTACCAAAGAAGAAAATGTATTGTTCTCCACAGCCTCCTCCCGCCCTGTGGTAAAATCGATATCCCTATCTCAAAATATGTACTCAATGGGATCGTTAATGTTGCAACCACGCAGAAGTTGACCTGCTGTGAGGAAAAAGCGAGTTAGTACATTTCAAACATGAAAAAGGTCAATTAATGTCAACATGAAAAACCAAAATTCCAAACGCATAAAACAGAAAAAAATCCTTACCAAAGAAAGAAGATGTATCGGGCTCCTCACCCTCCTCCCGCCCTGTGGTGCAGCAGATGTCCCTTTCTCCGAAAATGTTTTCAATTGGATCATAATGTTGCAACCACACGCAAGTTAACCTGCTGTGAGGAAAACACGAGTTACTACATTTCAAACATGAAAAAGGTCATTTTAAAATCAACATGAAAAACCAAAATTCCAAAAGTATAAAACACAAAAAAATGCTTATCAAAGAAAGGAAATGTTTCGTGCTCCGCACCCACCTCCTGCCCTGTGGTGAAACAGATGTCCCTTTCTCCAAAAATGTACTCAATGGGAGCGTAATGTTGCAACCACACACACAAGTTGTCCTGCTGTGAGGAAAAAACGAGTTAGTACATTTCAAACATGAAAAAGGTCACTTTAAAATCAACATGAAAAAGTGTGTCTCTTTCTCCAAAAATGTACGCAATTGGATCGTAATATTGCAACCACACACAACATGACCTGCTGTGAGGAAAAAACGAGTTGGTACATTTCAAACATGACAAAGGTCGTTTTAAAATCAACATGAAAAACCAAAATTTCAAAAGTATAAAACACAAAAAAATGCTTACCAAAGAGAGAAAATGTTTTGTGTTCTTCACCCTCCTCTCGCCCTGTGGTGAAACAGATGTCCCTTTCTCCAAAAATGTATTCAATGGGATCATAATGTTGCAACCACACACAAGTTAACCTGCTGTGAGGAAAAAACGAGTTAGTACATTTCTAACATGAAAAAGGTCATTTTAAAATCAACATGAAAAACCAAAATTCCAAAAGTATAAAACACAAAAAAATGCTTATCAAAGAAAGGAAATGTTTCGTGCTCCGCACCCTCCTCCTGCCCTGTGGTGAAACAGATGTCCCTATCTCCAAAAATGTACTCAATGGGAGCATAATGTTGCAACCACACACACAAGTTGTCCTGCTGTGAGGAAAAAAGGAGTTAGTACATTTCAAACATGAAAAAGGTCACTTTAAAATCAACATGAAAAAATGTGTCTCTTTCTCCAAAAATGTACGCAATGGGAGCGTAAAGTCGCAACTACACACACAAGTAGACCTTCTGTGAGGAAAAAACGAGTTAGTACATTTCAAACATGAAAACGGTCATTTTAAAATCAACATCAAAAACTAAAATTCCAAAAGTAAAAAACAGAAAAATATGCTTACCAATGAAGAAAATGTATTGTGCTCCACACCCTCCTCCCTGCCCTGTGGTGAAACAGATGTCCCTTTCTCCAAAAATGTACTCAATGGGATCGTAATGTTGCAACCACGCAGAAGTTGACCTGCTGTGAGGAAAAAACGAGTTAGTACATTTCAAACTTGAAAAAGGTCAATTAATGTCAACATGAAAAACCAAAATTCCAAACGCATAAAACAGAAAAAAATCCTTACCAAAGAAAGAAGATGTATCGGGCTCCTCACCCTCCTCCCGCCCTGTGGTGCAGCAGATGTCCCTTTCTCCGAAAATGTTTTCAATTGGATCATAATGTTGCAACCACACACAAGTTAACCTGCTGTGAGGAAAACACGAGTTACTACATTTCAAACATGAAAAAGGTCATTTTAAAATCAACATGAGAAACCAAAATTCCAAAAGTATAAAACACAAAAAAATGCTTATCAAAGAAAGGAAATGTTTCGTGCTCCGCACCCACCTCCTGCCCTGTGGTGAAACAGATGTCCCTTTCTCCAAAAATGTACTCAATGGGAGCGTAATGTTGCAACCACACACACAAGTTGTCCTGCTGTGAGGAAAAAACGAGTTAGTACATTTCAAACATGAAAAAGGTCACTTTAAAATCAACATGAAAAAGTGTGTCTCTTTCTCCAAAAATGTACGCAATGGGAGCGTAAATTTGCAACCACACACACAAGTAGACCTTCTGTGAGGAAAAAACGAGTTAGTACATTTCAAACATGAAAACGGTCATTTTAAAATCAACATGAAAAACTAAAATTCCAAAAGTAAAAAACAGAAAAATATGCTTACCAATGAAGAAAATGTTTCGTGCTCCACACCCTCCTCCCACCCTGTGGTGCAACAGATGTCCCTTTCTCCAAAAATGTACTCAAAGGGATTGTAATGTTGCAGCCACACACAAGTTGACCTGCTATGAGGAAAAAACGAGTTAGTACATTTCAAACATGAAAAAGGTCATTTTAAATTCAACATGAAAAACCAAAATTCCAAAAGTATAAAACACAAAATATGCTTACCAAAGAAGAAAATGTATTGTTCTCCACAGCCTCCTCCCGCCCTGTGGTAAAATCGATATCCCTATCTCAAAAAATGTACTCAATGGGATCGTTAATGTTGCAACCACGCTGAAGTTGACCTGCTGTGAGGAAAAAACGAGTTAGTACATTTCAAACATGAAAAAGGTCATTTTAAAATCAACATGAAAAACCAAAATTCCAGAAGTATAAAACACAAAAAAATGCTTACCAAAGAGAGAAAATGTTTCGTGTTCTTCACCCTCCTCCCGCCCTGTGGTGAAACAGATGTCCCTTTCTCCAAAAATGTACTCAATGGGATCATAGTGTTGCAACCACACACAAGTTGACCTGCTGTGAGGAAAAAACGAGTTAGTACATTTCAAACATGAAAAAGGTCATTTTAAAATGAACATGTAAAACCAAAATTCCAAAAGTATAAAACACAAAAAAATGCTTACCAATGAAGAAAATGTATTGTGCTCCACACCCTCCTCCGTGCCCTGTGGTGAAACAGATGTCCCTTTCTCCAAAAATGTACTCAATGGGATCATAATGTTGCAACCACACACAAGTTGACCTGCTGTGAGGAAAAAACGAGTTAGTACATTTCAAACATGAAAAAGGTCATTTTAAAATCAACATGAAAAACCAAAATTCCAAAAGTATAAAACACAAGAAAATGCTTACCAAAGAAAGAAAATGTATTGTGCTCCGCACCCACCTCCTGCCCTGTGGTGAAACAGATGTCCCTTTCTCCAAAAATGTACTCAATGGGAGCGTAATGTTGCAACCACACACACAAGTTGTCCTGCTGTGAGGAAAAAACGAGTTAGTATATTTCAAACATGGAAAAGGTCACTTTAAAATCAACATGAAAAAGTATGTCTCTTTCTCCAAAAATGTACGCAATGGGAGCGTAATGTTGCAACCACACACACAAGTAGACCTTCTGTGAGGAAAAAACGAGTTAGTACAGATCAAACATGAAAAAGGTCATTTTGAAATCAACATGAAAAACTAAAATTCCATAAGTAAAAAACAGAAAAATATGGTCACCAATGAAGAAAATGTATTGTGCTCCACACCCTCTCCTCCCTGCCCTATGGTGAAACAGATGACCCTTTCTCCAAAAATGTACTCAATGGGATCGTAATGTTGCAACCACACACAAGTTGACCTGCTGTGAGGAAAAAACGAGTTAGTATATTTAAACATGATAAAGGTCATTTTAAAATCACATGAAAAACCAAAATTCCAAAAGCATAAAACACAAAAAAATGCTTACCAAAGAAAGAAAATATATCGTGGTCTGCACCCTGCTCCCTGGCCTGTGGTGAAACGGTGGTCGATGTATAAAACTCTCCCCTGACGTTTCGTCTCCGTCTACGGGAGACATCCTCGGACGTACAGTTTGGATGTGAGCGTTGCACCGCAAGCGTGACGATCGATTACTTTCAATCGACAATGCGTACAATGCGCCCGCATAATTTTTTCATGTAAAAAATGTCTTATACAAATCCAACATACTTAACACCCTCGAAGAACAGAAACATGATAAATTTTTGCAAGTACCTGTAAGCACAGCCGCTAATGATAATACGTCAGTCTCATCCTGGGCTACAAATGAGGAGTAGCTCTTACCTTCATGCCGAGTAGATTTCTGCTGGACGGTGGAAACAGAAAATAAAATCTTCCGTTACAGAAGTCCTTTATAGAATACTGGAAGTTTCGAATTCGCCTTGTATGTAACTGTCGAACTCGGAGGAAAAAAGACAAGTCTTGCGAAGTGACAGCTACTTCTATACATACGTCATTCAAAGAGCAGTTATTCCTTGCGGGAAAACAGAGAGTAATTAATACGTGGCGGGAAAACAATCAAAGAGTAAATATACGTGGCGGGAAAAACAATCTCGTAGCGAACACGACTAAAAGCTGCGTATCAGTCGTACAGATTTTTGACATGAGCTCAAAATATAATATATGAATTCGAGTAATGTACTGTTTTGTCAATAGCAACGTCAATTGCAGTAGCCCTCTGTCGACCTGTATGTTTACAGAAATTATGGCCAAATTCTTCCATCCATTTATAAAGACCAGCTATTTATATAGACCAAAGATTCGAAATTCGTTTTTGCTTGACTCAGTGCCGAAACTTTAAATTTTTAGCTGACAGTTCGTTACACCGATAGCTAAACATGCACGCGAAAGAGATGTCAAATTTTACTTTTCCTTTGTTTGTTACAGACTTGCTTAATAAAGAAATAAACTTTTGCAAAACCCTTTGTTTATTTTCACAAAAAGCAACCTTTACACATGATTCATGTGGTTCTGTATTATTAACGATTTATCCCTATTGAGTATGTGGATTTTAAAAGTAGTCTCACGGAAAGAGGTGTTACCAGGAACTAGGATATGTGTCAAAGACAAAATAGAAAACTCAGCATACCACATTATTCATAACCGACATTTGTTTGCCCAGTCGTACCTCAACAAGTTTTAATGGTAACATAGTGAACGGTCTGCTACGAGCTCACATTGATTTCTTGTCTCAGAGTATGTGCTCTATTGTGGTTAGCGGACATCAACAAGGACGAGAAACATTCCACTTGTCTACATCTACATCTACATGATTACTCTGCGCTTCACAATTAAGTTCGTGGCAGAGGGTTCATCGAACCACCTTCGAGCTATTTCTGTACGGTTCCACTGTCTAACAGCGCACAGGAAAAACGGGCACTGTGCGAGGTCTGATCATGATTATGATTTCTCGCTATGTGGGTGGGTGCCAACAAAATATTTTCGCATTCGGAGGAGAATGTTGGTGATCGAAATTTCACGAGAAGATTCTACCGCAACGGAAAGCGCCTTTTAATGGCTGTCACCCTAATTCGGGCATCATGTGCACTGCACTCTCTCCCCTATTTCGCAACAATAAAAAACGAGCTGCCCTTCTTTGAACGTTTTCGATGTCCTGCGTCAGTCCCACCTGTTGCGGATCACACACCGCACATCAGTACTCCAGTAGAGGGCGCACAAGCAACGTGTACGCAGTCTCTTTAGTCGATCTGTTGCATTTTCTACATTCTCTACCAATAAATCGCAGTCTTCAGTTTGCTTTACACACAGCATTATCTATATGACCAGTCCAACTGAACTTATTCGTAACTGTAATCCCCAAGAATTTAGTTGAGTTTACAGCCTTTAGATTCGTGTGATTCATAGTGTTACCGAAATTTAGCGGATTTCTTTTAGTACTCGTGTGAATAACTTCACACTTCTCTTTATTCAGGCTCAACTGCCACTTTTTGCACCATACAGATATTTTATCGAATTACTTTTGGTCATCTTTTGACTTACAAGACGGTAAATGTTAGTATTTTCTGCAAACAATCTAGGAGGGCCTAAATACTTCCTTGCGAAACACCATACATTACTTCTATTTTTCTAGATGATTTTACATCAGTTACTATGAACTGTGACTTGCCCAACAGGAACACACGAATCCAGCCGCACAACTGACACAATACTTCATAGGCACGCGAGTTGATTAGAAGAGGAACGGTGCCGAAAGCCTTCTGGAAATATAAAAATACGGAATCAGTTTAACAACCCCTGTCGACAGCACTCATTACTTCATGAGAACAGAGAGCTAGTTGTGTTTCACAAGAACGATGTTTCCTGAATCCGTGCTATTAGTCAGTAAATCGTTTTCTTCGAGATAATTCATTATGTTTGAACACAGAGTACGTTCCAAAAACCTACTGCAAATGGACGTTAGGGATAGGGGTCTGTTATTCAACGGATTACTCATGTTTCCTTTCTCGATGCGAATTGTACGACCTTCCAGTCTTTACGTACAGATTTTTCAATGAGCGAGCGTTTGTGTATCATTGTTAGATGCGGAACTGTTGCTGAAAGGAATCCGACTGGTATGCAATTTGGACCGGATACCTTGCCATTATTAAGTGATTTAAGATGCTTCATTACACTGATGATATCTACTTCTAAGAAACTCAAGTTGGCAGGTGTTCTGGATTCGAATTCTCGAAGATTTACTTCGCCCCATTTGGTGAACGAGTTTCTGAAAACCGTGTTTAATAACTCTGATTTAGAGGCACTGTCATCAGTGGCACAGCCATTGTTATTGCGCGGAAAATTCTTATACACGCTATGTGATCAAGTGAATCGTGCGCGATGTCTGCGCGCATTGTCACGGTCCGTGCGGCTCCCCTCGTCGGTGGTTCGAGTCCGCACGCGGGCAGTGGTATGTGTGTTGTCCATAGCGTAAGTTAGTTTAAGTAGTATGTAGGCTTAGGGACCGATGACCTAAGTAGTTTGGTCCGATAAGACCTTACCACGAATGTTTTTAATAGTATCCTGACACCCCCAAAAACATACTTTTTCATGTTAGGGGCATTGTGCTGCCACCTACTGCCAGGTACTCCACATCAGCGACCTCAGTAGTCATTAGACATTGTGAGAGAATAAGAAAGCGGAACTCACGAACTTTGATCGCAGTCAGGTGTATGGGTGTAACATGTGTCATACGTCTGTATGCGAGATTTCCACAATACTAAACATCCACAGATCCACTGTTTCCGATGTGATAGTGAAGTGGAAACGTGGAGGGACAAGTATAGCATAATCGTACAGGCCTACCTCGTCTGTTGACTAACAGAGACCGCCGACAGTTGAAGAGGGTCTTAATGTGTTGTAGGCAGACATCTATCCACACCGTCACACAGAAATTTCAAACTGCATCAGGATTCACTGCAAGTACTATGGCAGCTAGGTGGGAGGTGAGAAAACTTGCATTTCGTGGTCGAGCGGCTGCTCATAAGTCACACATCACGCCGGTAAATGCCAAACGAAGTCTCGCTTGGTGTAAGGAGCGTAAACATTGGACGATTGAACAGTGGAAAAACGTTGTGTGGAGTGACGAATCACACTACACAATGTGGCGATCCGAAGGCAGGGTGTGGGTATGGCGAATGCCCAGTGAACTTGATCTGCCAGCGTGTGTAGTGCAACGTTAAAATTTGAATGTGGTGGTGTTATGGTGTGGTCGTGTGTTTCATGGAGGGGGCTAGCACCCCTTGTTGTTTTGCGTGGCACTACCACAGCACAGGTCTATATTGATGTTTTAAGCAGCTTCTTGATTCCCACTGTTGAAGAGCAATTTGGGAATGGCGATTGCATCTTTCAACACCATCGAGCACCTGTTCATAATGCATGGCCTGTGGCGGAGTGGTTACACGACAATAACATCCCTGTAATGGACCGGCTTGCACAGAGTCCTCACCTGAATTCTGTAGAACAGCTTTGGGATGTTTTGGAACGCCAACTTCGTACCAGGTCTCACCGACCGACATCGATACCTCTCCTCAGTGCAGCACTCCGTGAAGACTGGGTTGCCATTCCCCAAGAAGCCTTCCAGCACCTGATTGAACGTATGCCTGTGAGAGTGGAAGCTGTCATCAAGGCTAAGGGTGGGCCAACACTATACTGAATTCCAGCATTACCGATGGAGGGCGCCACAAACTTGTAAGTCATTTTCATCAGGTAGTGTAAGGGCCGCTTAAAAAGTTTCCGTTTGAGGAGCTGCTGCAGCGTATATGCAACATCGCGCGACTCGGATGAGAGTATACAAGCACCAACATGTTGGTAAGGGGTTAGTGTGACATTCGTGTCTTCCCGACACTCGTGTTGTAAATGAGGAAACCTGAAATACGACGACGTTATTACCAAATGTGTCCAAAAGAACCAACCTTTTGTTATTCTGTTCGTGACTGCTGAAGGACGAACACCAGTAGACATCCACCAGAGAATGGAGAATGCGCCGTTGTGGAATGGTGCAAGACTTTTTGTGGTGGTCGCGATTCGACACGACGCACACTTCGAACTGGGAATCCAGCCTCATTTCAAGGAACCTGTGGCGTCCACCATGGGGGAACATTAACTGTGCAACGCTGGAGACTGTGTAGGACTTTGCTTCGATGGATGTTCTACAATGGCGGGCAGAGAGAGCGGTGTACAAGCCATTTTAAGACAGAACATTATCGATCCTCACACTTTCTTCGGTCAAGCCACAAACTCAATCTTGTGGCTTGCTGTGTCGTCTGAACAAGACACAGTCAGGGCAAAATCACCACAGGTGCAAAGATGCGAGCCGAGCAACTCTCGCCCAGTTGGTAATAGATCATCGTCCAGTCCTCACTTAGTCAGGGAACGTCGTTTAGCGAACACAGTGTTGTTGCCGGCCGCGGTGGCCATGCGGTTCTAGGCGCTTCAGTCCGGAACCGCGCGACTGCTATGGTCGCAGGTTCGAATCCTTAGGTTTAAGTAGTTCTAAGTTCTAGGGGACTGATGACCTCAGATGTTAAGTCCCAAAGTGCTCAGAGCCATTTGAACCAAGACTGTTGTTGTAATTGCATTTGCTATGTACTGTGAAGATTACCTACAATTATTTACATTTAGCCATTGAGGGTCTTTTTGTGTTATATTACAAGCAGCGTTGCAGACTTCATTGTTCAACAAGTCACAAAGATAAATCAACCTTTTCAACTCATTTGTGTCACTTCGTTACTAATTTGTTAGGGTGCTGTAGAACGTATCCTGCTACCTGGCCCTGGCGAATACCTGTGTAATAGTGGCAGGGAGAAATTGTCTTAGCGGTGTACTGCACCAGAAGCCGTTTCACCAACTCACAAGCTCGATCTCCACAGCAGTAGCGACGAGGCCTTTACAAAATTGGCGACGAGGCTTTACAAAATGGGTTACGATACAAACACAGTGCCGAAAATTAGGAATATTGTTGCCATTGTAAAAGACACTATAAACATTTTTAGAGAATCGACTACACGCTGTAAATATGATTCGAATTTATCACGAATGTATAAGACGAGATGTCTGAGAAATATGAAACCATCAGACTATTTTCTCAACATCGTGGGAGCTGGAAACAAATTCTACAGACGGATATTATGCAACGAGAGTATCTGTGTATCAGTTACATTCAGCCAAACCAGTGTTGATCTTAGCTTTACAAACAATAACCAAGTGCCCAGCAGTTTTGGAACCAGTAGTTCATGTCCAACTATCTAACAAGTCTATAGATATGACCTTGGCGAGGGAAAACATCACAGGAATCCTTGACGTTTTCAGTAACGACCGGAAGGAAGCAGATAGAATAATTACAGCATTACTTGGAAAAACACGAACTACTCTAGGGCATCATACAATGTAAGGTTTCAGCCCGCATCTCGTGGTCGTGTGGTAGCGTTCTCGCTTCCCACGCCCGGGTTCCCGGGTTCGATTCCCGGCGGGGTCAGGGATTTTCTCTGCCTCGTGATGGCTGGGTGTTGTGTGCTGTCCTTAGGTTAGTTAGGTTTAAGTAGTTCTAAGTTCTAGGGGACTTATGACCACAGCAGTTGAGTCCCATAGTGCTCAGAGCCATTTTGTAAGGTTTCACGGCCAGTATTGTCTTCACTTAGCCGGCCGCAGTGGCCGAGCGGTTAAAGGCGCTACAGTCTGGAACCGCACGACCGCTACGGTCTCAGGTTCGAATCCTGCCTCGGGCATGGATGTGTGTGATGTCCTTAGGTTAGTTAGGTTTAAGTAGTTCTAAGTTCTAGGGGACTTATGACCACAGCAGTTGAGTCCCATAGTGCTCAGAACCTTTTTTTGTCTTCACTTAAAACTTCCGGGCTGATAGGTCGTGGTCGAAGTATAAAACTCTCCCCTGACGTTTCGTCTCCGACTGCGGGAGACATCCTCGGAGGTACAGCTTGGATGTCAGCGTTGCACCGCAAGCGTAACGATCGATTACTTTGAATCGAGAATGTTGGCATTACCAGAGACAATCTCACAGCCGACGCCACGTGATCGACAGTGGCGCCCTCTGTACTGCCTACATAATCAGCGCTTCCTCGAGTTCTCTTCGCAGTTCGCCGCTGTACCTCCGAGGATATCTCCCCCAGTCGAAACGTCAGGGGAGAGTTTTATACTTCGATCACGACCTATCAGCCCGGAAGTTTTAAGTAAATACTGTAGAGGAATTGAAAATAGAAATTAATGTTCTATGTTCTGGATGCAAGCAAAAATTCAGAAGCAATCCGGAAAATGACACCGAATACTGGCGTCGTTCACTGATAATACAATACATCGAATCACTCATATGACAAACCGTGCGGATGAGATATCCATTTTGTAATATCCAGTAATACTGATAAAGCACTTTGAATGAGATAATTTGCCTCGGAAAGTTTTCACAGTGGTTGGCAGAAAATAATGGACATCCAATATTCCGTTTAAGTAATTATTACACTATCCGACCCAAAGTTTCAAATCAAAGTGTACAATTTTACCCCAAACAGGGCAGCACTATTTGTGATGAACGCATACGCCACTAGAAGGAAAGTGCTTGTTTCTCCCTAGGGTCATGCCTGCCTTACACGTGTGAATATCTGTGGGCTATCGGCAGGACCAGGTCGGGCAAGGATCATTTAATACCTTTTAAATGCCCGACACTAGGCCAATCACCAAAATCATTTATGCGTGTTGAATTAGATAGTGTTTCAGTATTTATTTCTGTTTCCTTTCTTTTTAATGTCATCATCGTCTACTTTGGATGGTCAAGATCAACCGCTCTTGCTCCACTATTTCCTTCACTATCCGGGTCCATGCAACAGCGCCCCTGTCATCCCAGTCTCGATGCGTTCGGAACTGGGAAACTAAAAGACGGCGTCTGAGTCAGACCTGTCACTCCTACGGTTTTATGCAGAGCTGGACTGAGTAACGTCTGCTAAGCTTAACGATCGCAGACGCCAGGCAGCTGGCTTGGACCACGGTCAACATAACCTCATTGAAACATTAGTCGATTTGTGTCTGCATCATAAAGTCGTTCTTGATTGAAAATGTCAGTTTACGAGCCTAATTATCGTCATTTGCAGGAGGTGTTGCTGTTGAAGAAAACAGCGGTTGAGTATCATCGAATGCTCTCAAGTACTTATGGTAAGGACGCTATTAGCGAAAGAACGTGTTGTGAGTGGTTTCAACGCTTCAAGAACGGTGGGTTTTAATGTCGAAGACCGGCATAGTGGTGGAAGAGAGAATGTTTTCGAAGAAGCAGAATTAGAGACATTGCTGAGTGAAGACTCGCGTCTAACTCAAGAAGAATTGGCACGATTAGTGGGAGTGACGCAGTAAGCCATTTCAAAACGTCTCAAGGCTATGGGCATGATTCAGAAAGAAGGATCGTGGGTCCCGTGTGAGCTGAAACAGAGAGACGTTGAATGGCGTTTGTGTGTCTGTGAACAGTTGCTTCAGAGGCAAAAATGGAAGGGATTTCTGCATCGTATTGCGACCGGGGACGAAAAATGGGTTCATTATGATAACCCTAAACGCATATCAATGGGATATCCCCGCAATGCTTCCACGTCGACGGCCAAACCGAATATTCACGGCTCGAAGGTCATGCTCTGCATTTGGTGGGACCAGCTCGGCGTCGTGTACTATGAGGTGTTAAAGCCAAGTGAAACAATCACAGGTGCTCTTTATCAAACGCAGTTAATGCGTTCGAGCAGAGCATTAAAAGACAAACGGCCGCAATACAGCGAGAGACTCGATAAAGTGATTTTGCAGCACGACAACGATCGACCCCACATTGTAAAAGAGGTCAAAACGTACTTGGAAATACTTGGAAACGTTAAAATGGGAAGTCCTACCCCACCCGCCGTATTCGCCAGACATTGCTCTCTCTGACTATCACCTGTTTAGATCAATGGTGCATGGCCTGGCTGACCAACACTTCCGATCTCATGAAAAAATCGCAAATTGGATCGATCCGTGGATCGCTTCAAACGATGAACAATTATTTCGAAGCGGGATTCGTACACTGCCCGAAAGGTGAGAGAAAGTAGTGGCCAGCAATGAAAAATACTTTGAATGAGACATGAGTAACCACCAAATGTTGGGGAAAAAACGGCGGAAGCAAAGTTTCAGAGCTTGTATTTGCCATGCACATATAAAATTAATTTTCAGGGTTATTATGGGCTCATGTGCTGCTCAAAGTATTTTAAAGAAGATCCGTCTTACGTGTATGTAATAGTGTAATCTATTGGCAGTTATGGGTAATACAAGTATTGAAGCCCACCTAGAATTAGGTTCTATAAGTTTCCGGCCTGGCCTTGAATACGAGGGCGAAGGGGAGCTAGCGACATCTGCCAGTAGATGCTCGCACAAACTGCAGCCCGCTGCTAGCCTCAGGCGTATGGAGACACTCGTTTCAGTAAGGCGTTGCTTGCTGCGGCGCTGCAATGGATAAAATCGAGTACCGTGCATGGATAAAGTTCCTCAGGTTTCCAATGGCTGAAATCACAGTCCACTTGGATGGTATTATGGTGATGCTTCCCCTTCATACTTCACAGTGAAGGAATGGTCTAAACAGTTTCGTCTAGGCAGAGAGAGAGTTGGTGATCCACCCCCACCCCACCCCCCCTCCATGCCCATATGCCTTTGTTCTCTATAGTGCAGTGTTTTCCGTGAGTGTTCAGTGTTGTGCGTCCCCTTTTGAAAGTGCTGCGTACAGAACCAGACTGTCGCCGTGTTTTTTAATTGTGCCTGGCTATTTCCTAAGTGTTTTTAATCAGCATCACTGACCTCTTTGTTTTTTATGTTTTCTTCACAACTTTTTCGCCATGTACCAGTTTTAAACAGTCACCGGTTTATCACCTCTTTTTATTGTTATGTCCCCTCATTATGTTTTTAACTTTATCTGTAGGCTGCAGAGCGGCGTATTACACTGCTGCCAGCCCGCCCCCTCCATCTGGGAGGGGGGGGGGGGGGAGAGTCGACATATAATAAAAAAAAAAAAAGGTTGCTGATGACCACCTGTTGGTCGGCCAGCTGAGATGGTGACTGAGAAAACTATAGCTATTTCTGAAAGTGAAGTTCTGAGCGACAGGCGGTTGAAAGTTAAGGACATTGCAGCAAGGTTAGAGTTATCTAAAACAAGCGTTTTCCGGGTCGTGAACGGTCATTTGCACATGAAAAACGTTAGTGCAAGTCGGGTGCCCAGACTTCTCTTTGCAGTGCAGAAGGAACAGTGCGTGACTTGTGTACCGAGTTTTTGGAGCTGTGCCGTGGCAACCGGAAAGAAGTTCTGGAATGTATGTTACAGGGGATGAATCTATGGTTCTTTATTATGATCCTCTGTCCAAAAGAGAATCTCTTGAATGGCATAAACCAGATGATGCTCCTCAAAGAAAGGCAAAGGCTACTCAGTCCACAAAGAAGGACACGGAACAGTCTTCTGTGATTCCAGAGGAATTCTTATAGTTCATTTCAAAGAAAGGTATACCACTGTGAACGCACAGTACTATGCTTCACTTCTGCACAAATAACACGAGTCCATCATACTACAGGGGTGATGAAGGCTGTGTCATAGTGTTCGTCTTTTCCACGGCACTGCGCCAGTGCACACAGGGGCAGTTTTGAAGGCTACAGTAAAGGGATGTGGCTTGTACGAGACTGACCACCCACCTGTAGTCCAGATCTAGCCAACGATAACTACTCCTCTTCTCCAAACTAAAGAAAGTTCTTCAAAGAAGGCCATCTGTTGTGGCCGAGCGGTTGTAGGCTCTTCAGTCTGGACTCGAACCTGCGACCGTAGACCACCGCGGCCGGCCTAACTTTGAGAAATTAATGTTTGATTTTGATTGTATTTCTGCTTAACTAAGACATGAATGATCGCGAAATAAATGTAAAAAAGAGCCAAATCTCGCTGATACAGTGAACAGCTTATTCAGTTAAGAAATACTTTCGTATACTGAATAACTGTAGCTTACTCCGCTGAAAGCAGTATAACGTAAACACAGTGTTTCATGTATAAGAAGCATGTAGGTACTTATGCTGCTGCCTGTTCTTATTATGACTGCCACTTTTCTTGACACGTCTAATGATTAGCACTTTCGTACACGTCACTCGACTTTCTAATACACAGATATTACGTAAATGTAATTAATTTTTCTTCAAAAGACGACAGTGCTGAAGATTATTGCTTTTTTAGCAAAAACTGCAGCATTCGTTTCTTCTGTGTCGGGAAACTGTTTTATAGCTTCTGACGTTTTATTATCACGTCTGTGTGGTGTCCTCTTCAGCCAAAGTTGTTGTTTGGTACGTTAAATAGGGCAGATATTGCATTCCATATAAGTTTCTTATGTTCTGTGCTCACTTATATATTTGGAAGTGCAACGAATAAAACTTAACGTTGTTGGGTAGTTACACGAGATCCTTCTGCAAAAGGTCAGATCTCTTGCTGTTTACCAGTCACTTTTTGTTCTTAAAGGAAAGCGACATTCTTCAGTAAATATCTACAACAACAACAAAAATTATAGTGCGTATGGCAGTACTGGCGGGGATTGGGGATTTTCCGCTGCCTGGTGCAGATCTTTTTAGTTGACGCCACTTCGATTACTTGCGCGTTGATGATGACGAAATGATGATGAGGACAACACACACGCCCAGTCCCGAGTGGAGAAATTGTCCTGGGGTGTCTTCCGGACTCTTTTAATTTACTCATCGTAGTAGAAGATGAGCTTCTTCACGAAGAACTTCGAAATAACTTCTTCATGTACATGAATAAAATAACCTGTATCCAAGCTTCTCGGCTGGACGCCCGAGAACCTTGGACCCATCAGCATCACCTGCAGATAATATGGGCCATTCTTTTGCGAACCCACACCCACATTTTCTTTTGATTGACGCACACGGAACGGTGTTCCAGGATGTGTTATAGGGTACACTTAGTGAAATATGGATCCAGTCCCACTCCAACGCGGAACGGTTTCCCTCGCGTAACCACTTTATCGACAACATCACACTACCATGACTGATGTTGGTGGGGAGAACACTGGGAGTACCACTGATGTTGGTGAGGAATTTTGTCTTTTCTAGTGACAATTGAAGTCCTGCCTTGGCAGCTTGGAGTTTGAGCATATCGAGCTGCTTTATTGCTACTTCCACTGAGCTTGCTATAAGTGCCAGATCATCTGTGAAAGCTAAACAGTCTACTACCAGTCCCTTCCGTTTGTGACCAGGTAAATACCGCTTGGTACATTTTGTTCTTCCATTTCTTTTCGCCACTCTGTGTTCCACAGGGTCTTGGTCAACTTGCAAATTGCTTTGTCTCCAGTCTGCTTCCACAGCTCTGCAACTATAGCGTCTTCTCCTGGTGCTTTCTTATTCTTCAGGGACTGAATGATGCTTTTCACTTCTTCTTCTGTTGGAGGGCGAGAGTTTGGTTGTCTGGGACTGTCTCGATAGATAAAGGAGGTTTTAGGGGACTCGCAGTTGAGGAGATTCTCAAAATATGTGGCCAATATGTGGCAGTTGTCTTTGTCATTATAGGCTATGTTTCCATCTGGTCCTCTGAAGTGTAAGGTGGATGGGGCATAGCTTCTAATGTTTTGCTAGAAAGTTTGGTAAAAGTTTCTAGAGTTATTCTCCTTGATATCTTCATCTAATTGAGTCAATTGGTCCTGAGTGTACTGATGTTTAACCTGCCTGATGGTTTTGGCAGTTAGCCAGGGCTGTTCTATGAACTTCTCCATTTGTTCGGACTTCTGAGAGCTCCATCTTAGTCAAGCTGCTTGTCTCTTTGTGATCGCTTGGTCGCAGGTAATTGGTCCCTTCATTGGTCCCAGTTGTTGCATTCATGATCTAGTGTTTGCATTCTCTCTGTAAGCATATTGCAGGTTTTCAGTTTTTCCAAGTCAAACTTGGTGAGTTTGGGAGTTTGAGACTTTCTTGTATTCCTAGACAGAAATCGGAGAGGTAGTGGTGTGACTGCAAGTTAAGTTTTCTTAGCACTCTCACATTCTGGACTTCTCTACAGGACTTTCTTGATATGGCCACATGAACGATTTGAAAATCTCCTAGAAGTTTATTGGGTGAAGGCCATGTCTTCTGCTTTCTTGATAGATGCTTAAGGGCTGTTGATTTCATTACTAGGTTAAATGGTTTACAGAGTCCCGCAAGCCATTCTCCATTTCTGTTAGTGTGCATGTGAGCTGGCTATTCCCGCACTATATACTTATACTTCAGCTCTTTCCCTAACTGGGCGTTAAAATCATGCAATAATATGGCTGTATTCCTCCATGGGATTTTGCCAATAGTGTCCTCGAGTTTATTTATTTTTTTGTTATTATTAAAAAGCTTATTTATTTATTTAAAGAGTTTTTCAGGAAATCGATCACCACCTCCGCCACCCCATCACCGCCCCCCTCGCCCCCTGCACTCTCTCCCTTCCATCTGCTACCTGGAAATTAGCGGCTCTGCAGTGGAGAGGAAGGATCTCATGAAGGGAAATTCAAGGGTATATCGGTTTTTATAAAATAAAAGAGTTTATGGGGCTTGGATTTCACCTGCTCATCATTTTCTGCTGTTTGGAAAGATGCAGGTCTTGTGAGAAGTAATTATATCGATCTCATTTCTTTTTTTTATTCCGGTTGCGTGAGGAATAGCGTCATGAAACACCCATCACACAGTTAAAAATCCTTCAATCACGAAGCACGCACCGCCCACTGTACCCTGTCCACTGGACCACACAGGACGCTACTGCACATGCTCCTAGGAGTCAGGATGCACCGTGAAGTGTCGACGTGGCTATCAGCTGCTGAACCACACGCAGGTGTCAGTTCAGGTCCTGCAAGGATATTCTGGCAAGCCGTGTGAAATTACATATGATCTTGTAATCCCAGAGTCTGGAGACCGGTGCAGAAAACAAGCAAAGCAAGCAGGTCGGGACCATGAACAGTGATGCCTTTGTGCCAGGGGGAACCGACCCAGCCTTTGTACAACAGTCTTCACAGTATATGTACGAGTGTCTGGTGGTCGATAGCTGTCTGAATGATGCGAAAGGGGCGATTTTATATGGCGCAAGATACGAATTGTATATTTACTACATCGACACAGTACGCGGTGACATAATTTTGGGTTGGAGATCGGTTTTATGCTCTTATGTTCAAACTTCCATCCTCATTGGTAGAGCAGTGTAATTGAGTAAGAGTCTTTCCATATTTGACGATCTGTAGGTCACTTTGGCAGGGTTTAACTGTCAGTGCAATATAGCGATCTGTACAAAATAGTTTCGGGACTGAAAGTCTTGTCTGCAGAAAGAAAAAGGCGGACAGTGCTTCTATACTGACAGCATCAGTAATTTGGCAGGTAAATTCAGTAAGTGCTGATCACAATGCTCCATTCATTCCAAGACATCCTGTGTGACAGTACAGAGGAGCCTCTATACAGGGTGGTCCATTGATAGTGACCGGGCCAAATATTTTACGAAATAAGCATCAAACGAAAAAAACTGCAAAGAACGAAACTCGTCTAGCTTGAAGGGGGAAACCAGATGGCGCTGTGGTTGGCCCGCTAGATGGCGCTGCCACAGGTCAAACGAATATGAACTGCGTTTTTTTTTAAAATAGGAACCCCTATTTTTATTACATATTCGTGTAGTACGTATAGAAATATGAATGTTTTAGTTGGACCACTTTTTTCGCTTTTTGATTGATGGCACTGTAATAGTCACAAACATATAAGCACGTGGTATCACATAACATTCCACCAGTGCAGACAGTATTTGCTTCGTGATGGATTACCCATGTTGAAATGGACTGTTTACCAATTGTGGAAAAGGTCGATATCGTGTTGATGTATGGCCATTGTTATCAAAATGACCAACAGGTGTGTGCTATGTATGCTGCTCGGTATCCTGAATGACATCATCCAAGTGTCGGGACCATTCGCCGGATAGTTACGTTATTTAAGGAAACAGGAAGTGTTCAGCCACATATGAAACGTCAACCACAACAATTGATGATGCCCAAGTGTTTTACCTGCTGTCATGGCTAATCCGTACATAAGTAGCAGACAAATTGCGCGAGAATCGGGAATCTCAAAAACGTTTGTTGAGAATGCTACATCAACATCGGTTGCACCCGTACCATATTTCTATGCACCAGGAATTGCATGGCGACGACTTTGAACATCATGTACAGTTCTGCCACTGGGCACAAGAGAAATTACGGGACGATGACAGATTTTTTGCATGCGTTCTATTTAGTGACGAAGCGTCATTCACCAGCAGTGGTAACGTAAACCGGCATCATATGCACTATTGGGCAACGGAAAATCCACGAGGGCTGCGACAAGTGGAACGTCAGCGACCTTGGCGGGTTAATGTATGGTGTGGCATTATGGGAGGAAGGATAATTGGCCCCCATTTTATCTGTGGCAATCTAAATGGTGCAATGTATGCTGATTTCCTACGTAATGTTCTACTGATGTTACTACAAGATGTTTCACAGCATGACAGATGTACTTCCAACATGATGGATGTCCGGCACATAGCTCGCATGCAGTTGAAGTGGTATTGAATAGCATATTTCATGACAGGTGGATTGGTCGTCGAAGCACCCTACCATGGCCCGCACATTCACCGGATCTGACGTTCCCAGATTTCTTTCTGTGTGGAAAGTTGAAGGATATTTGCTATCGTGATCCACCGACACCGCCTGACAACATGCGTCAGCGCATTGTCAATGCATGTGCGAACATTACTGAAGGTAAACTTCTCGCTGTTGAGAGAAATGTAGTTACAGGTATTGCCGAATGCATTGAGGTTGACGGACATCATTTTGAGCATTTATTGCATTAATGTGGTATTTACAGGTAATCACACTGTAACAGCATGCATTCTCAGAAATGATAAGTTCACAAAGGTACATGTATCACATTGGAACAACCAAAATAAAATGTTCAAATGTATCCACATTCTGTATTTTAATTTAAGAAACTTACCTGTTACCAACTGTTCATCTAAAATTGTGAGCCATATGTTTGGGACTATTACAGCGTCATCTATCACAAAGCGAAAAAAGTGGTCCAACTAAAACATTCATATTTCATTACGTATTACACAACCATGCAATAAAATGTGGGGGTCCCTATTTAAAAACGCAATTGATATCCGTTTGACCTATGGCAGTGCCATCTAGAGGGCCAACCATAGCGCCATCTGGTTTCCCCCTTCAAGCTAGACGACTTTCGTTCTTTGTAGTTTTTTCGTTTGACGTTTATTTTGTGAGATATTTGCCCCGGTCACTATCAATGGACCACCCTGTATAGCAGTGAGAACATTTGTGTTTCAGAGATGTTTGTTGAAAGCAGGACTTAACGATTTCCAGGAAGGGTGCCACGTTAGGAGCATCAGGAGGAATATATTCAGCGTTATTTTAGGCTATTTTCGTAAACAGGTTCTGTCAAGTCAGGAACTTCCGTACGGACAAGCTGAGACATCATGAAAGCTCCTAAAAAAGCGACCTTTAACTATTTCTGCGACACTTTACAATTTCCGAGAGGTTGTTTACATAGCCATGTGACGTCAGTACAATATTGAGAACTTTTAGATGGTGAGTCACTACGCTAACATTTTGCAGTGATGCATCAGCCACGTTGGGCAGGTAAACACGCGTGCGCAGCTAGACACAGCTTGCATTTCCCAGTAGGATCACTAGGAACACCGCACCCTGAGCAGTTCTGGTAAGCATTGGAACAGATCTCTAAAGCACTAGACCTGCAGCTCTGCATCATCGTGCCGACGTAAGTGCCTAGGTGAACACGTATTTTGACACGTATTTCTCAGGTGTCATGTATCACAGGGACGCTACCACCTGATCCGTGCAGGACGCAAACTGACACCTGCGCTCGGTTTGGCTGCTGACGGCCACGTTGTCACTTTGTGGGGGCCACCGGTGCATCCCGACTCCCTGGAGCAGGTGCGGTAGCGTCCTGTGCAGTCCAGTGGACAGGGCACGGTGGGCGGTGCATGCTTCGCGATCGAAAGATTTTTAACTATGTGTAATTACGTGTGACTTGTGTTTCATGACGGTATTCCTCGTGCAATCGGAATAAAAAAAGAAATGAGATCGATGTAATTACTTCTCACAAGACCTGCATCTTTTCAAACAGCAGAGAATGATGAGAAAGTGAAATCCAAGCCTGGAAACCTTATTTTTTTTAGAAAATGAACAATGTACCCTTGAATTTCCCTTTGTGACATCCTTCCTCTCCACTGCAGAGCTGCCAGTTTCCAGGTAGAGGAGGGGAAGGGTAGAGGGGAGGGGGTGAGGGAGGTGAGGATGGGGCAGCAGTGGTGGTGATCATTTTCCTGAAAAATTCTTTAAATAAATAAATTATATTCCATACACTGCCTTGAATCCCCTAAATTGTTTAATTAAAAATATTCCACACATTGTCTAATTTGTTTAAACAATATTCCATAAACAGCAATCTATTTCCAGACAAATTCTTTAACTGAATAAATAAACTCTATTCCATACACTGCCATAAATAACTAAACAATATTCTATACAGAGTTTAAATTGTTTAAACAATATTCCATCCACTACAATCGAATTCCCTCCAAATGACAGACCAACTGAGTCTGAGGGTGGGAGGAGAGGGGATTTACCAGAGGGGGAGAGGTTAATTAATTGATCAATTTAATTAAGTAGTCAATCGAATTGATAAGAGTGAGAGGGGCTATTACAGTAACTCAGACCTGAAAGTGTACCAGTAGCAGCGAGGGTGGAACTTTCCTGGGAGGTGTGTGGGGGGGGGGGGGGGGGCGATAGGAGGCGAGGAACAATAAGTTAAGGACCTGTCAATCAAAAGGAAGGATCCTGTTAGCAGAACAATAGGTTAAGGGCCTGTCAATCAAAGGAGAACAAGAGGTTAATGACCTGTCAATCAAAGGAGAACAGTAGATTTGCCTCTGAGTGCATGCCTGCCCTTACGTAGGCAACTGGCACTAGCAAAATGCGCTGGTGGCTGCTTTGTTCCACTACTCACAAGCTGCTAAGTGAGTGTTACAAGAGAGTCGTAAATGATCTATCCTATGATGTACCAGTTGACAGCAACAGAAAAGCTGAATCGCAAGTAATTAGTTTTGTTTTAAGATCAGTAACACAAAATTTGAATTTCGTATTTCAGTGTGGACGAGGAAGTTTCCTTGGCGTAAAGGTTAGAATATACGAGGGCTATCCACAAAGTACATTAAGTTTTGGAATTCAAAATAAATAAAGTATTGGAAATTTTCTTTATTATATACAGATGAAAGCCACACTTCAGTACTACTTTTCTACATAGTTGCCATTTAAATTAAGGCACTTATCGTAGCGATGGACGAGCTTGGAAATTCCTTCGTCGTAAAATTCGGCCGCCTGCGCCTTCAACCACGTGGTTACCTCTTCTTGAAGCTGTGCGTCGTCATCAAAACGCTGCATAGCCAACCACTTCTTCATTGCTGGGAATAAGTGGAAGTCGCTCGGTGCCAGGTCGGGACCGTACGGCGGATGAGGAAACAACTCCCACTTAAAAGATTCGAGAACTTCACGAGTGGCATTTGCCGTGTGGGCCCGGGCGTTGTCGTGAATCAGCAAGATCTTTGAGCCCAACTTTCCTCTGCGCTTGTTTTGTATTGCTCTTCCGAGGTTGTGCAGAGTTTGGCAATGCCTTTGAGAGTTTATTGTAGTGCCTCTTTCCAGAAAATCCACAAAAATCGTATTTCTACCGGGTTATTGATTAACCACGTGGTTGAAGGTGCAGGCGGCCGAATTTTACGACGAAGGAATTTCCAAGCTCGTCCATCGCTACGGTAAGTGCCTTAATTTAAATGGCAACTATGTAGAAAAGTAGTAGCCTGAATAAATTTTGTAGATGATAAAACTTACGACAAAGCTGTGTGTACAATTCTTTTATTCCTTGCGTGTTTCTAGATATCACGACTTAAAAATGCGTATGAGTTTGCCAAAACACGTATTTTGCACTAATACGTTTGATTTATCTTGAGTACTTCGTTCCCAGGGCAGTTTTGAGAAAGATTAATTGACAAAAATGTAGCACAGCATAAAAGTTGATATAAGCACTACCGAGGTAATCCTGCGCCCTTGATAGATCTGCCAAACCTGTGCCCAAAGAAGGTTGGAGGAGGAGGGGAAGGGGGGGGGGGGAGAAGAGTTGGCAACAGGAAGGGGCATCGTGCTCCCTGTACCACTGACAAATTAACATACTGACCCCGTGAAGATACGGGATACAGGCTAGGAAAAAGAAGAAGAAGGGCAGATAATTTAAATCTGAACACCATCTTAGTTGATGTGTTAGGTTTCCAACCGGAAAGTCAAAGCTATGAAACTGGTGGTTTCCCTATAAATTTGATTTCCACAAACATCTACTTTTCTCAAAACTTTGTGTATGTTATTTCGGCCCTTATGGTTCTCAATGCCTCAATTATGGTCCGAGTTTACGTGAGTAGTCGTGAAATAACCATATACGATATTTACAGTCCACTACAATAGTATGCATAGTAAACACGTAATGTTATGGAACAGTGGTACTTCTCAGTAATAGGTATTGAATCTAACGGGATTAACGTGGGAAGATGGGGGTTTTGGGCGGGGGCAACTAACATCTAACACAACACTTGCAACAGAAAATATACAGAAAACGTAACAAGGACATAAAAAGGAAATAAGGAGAAAAAATAATGAATTCCACAGAGTAAGGTCACTACACAGATAACGAAAATACACAAACAAATCTTGGAATCGATAACTAGAATGGAACGATATAGGACAGTTCTACTTATCGATTCCAACATTCATTATTTTCAGCGTTGTTTTCGTAGTAGGTGTGTGCAGTTCTTTGCTAAAGGATTTCTGTTTTTGGTGTCGCTTTCTGTACTACCGTGATAAATAAAATATCTAGGAACCGGTAACTTGATTTGACCTACATTGGTCAATTCCAGTCGTCGATTCCACGGTTTGCTATTTATAGCGTTTTTGCAGTAGTACAAGAAGCAATATCATAAGTTGAATCCTAAAGGAATTAGCAACCCTCACGTAAAGAAAATGACGTAATAAAGGAATGTAGAATCGACAATTACAGCGGTACCACATACGAAAACTCTAAAAGAAAGCACTGTACATTATGCTTTCCTGGTGTTGCTTTCTATAGTGCTGTTGTTACAGTAGGTGTGTATTGTGCATTCTTTGAGAATTGTCATCCATGCCATCACTCTAATTGTTGATTCCACATTCCGTTGTTCTTCATTTTTACTGGCTGTTAATTATTTCGTTAAGGATTTGACTTGTTCGTATCGCTCACTAAGCTACTGGTAAAACGCTAAAAATAACAAATGTTGGAATCGACAACTAGACTCGTACAGACACACAAAAAAAGTCGCAGCAGAAATAAACACAAACACTCTATGAAAAATCACGACTTGACTCGTATAGACACACAAAAAAAGTCGTAGCAGAAATAAACACTATGAAAAATCACGAACAATAATGAACCGTGAAATGGAGAACTGAAAGCTATATAGCCTATCCTCTTAGGTTGCTGCCTAACCACACGCTCGGCGATCGTGCGACATTCTAAAAAAAGAAAAACAGCCAAATTTTTGTGAGAACCAAGATTATAAATATAGCTGCAAATCGTTTCACATGTAGCAATTTAAGCTTTGCTCTTGGGTTCTTACTTAAAGTCACCTTCGGAAATCATACCATATTCGGAAAAAAGTAGCCATATTTATTTAGGAGAACCAAGATTATAAATACGATTGCCACTTGATTCACTCAGAGCAATTCGGGCTGTTCACTTAGGTTCCTGCCTAGCCACACCCTCGAAAATAGCGATATATTTGCAAAAAACAGCATATTTTACGTCAGTTACTAAGAGAACCACAGATAACATTTAATAACAACGCCAGTACATCATGTAGTACATTCTTGACATCGTGAACTCATGGCGTCACACAGGATATGACTGGTAAAAGCTGACAGTTGGAATCGCAAATAGCACTTAATACCTGAAATTCATCTACAACCTGTTATAAATTCTTTTGAAGGTATATTATTTCTTACGATAGGACCCTAGGAAACGTGTGTTTCAAGACAGCCTGGCGATGTACCAGAGTTGTCGAACGTTATTTAAACGAGCGAATACGGCTAGCACTTGGCACGGGCAGCTCCATATGAGCATTTATAATTTGTAGTATTCCGATCTCACTCTAATTACAAGATTTATAAAATTAATTTGTCTCCAATATAAACTGCTTTAGACTAACCGCGATAAACAGTCTGGACGATTGGTTTGCAGAATTAAATCACCCTGAATATAGCTGCTGTGTCGAAGGTCTCCATATTCATTAAACATATCTGACGTGAGAATTTGTGTTATGCGTCCGCAGAAAGGTACAATTGACTCAACGCTTCTAGTTTTGGCTGCTAAGGATTCGCAGAAGTAAGATGCTGGTTCGTGACTTACCAGACACCGCCATTCTTGCGCGTGCCCCTACTGCATTTCACGAATTTTGAAGGTTTTGCTGAATGCGGTCAGGAACACTCGTGTTGCTCGCCATTCGAATCGTGTCAGACTGTTGCTAAGATACGGCCCGGGCCGTTAAAGAGACCGCAGTATTGTTGAAAACTGCGTCACATCGCGATTTGTGTTGTTTACTCTAAGAGGGTATGCGGATAATTATCACCGTACAATTAAAGAAACTGCAAGCGATAATGGCAGGGGCAATGCCGCCGAGAATGAGGTCTGCCTGGTGCCCGAACGAAGGAAAGAAAGAAAACATATAATGAAACATTAAAAGAGGAGGGAAAGATGGATAAAAATGGTAAAATGAATCAGCCAAAACAAATTTTCGCTACGTTAACGTAATCAAAATGATTTATTGGAACTTCTCGGCAGATTAAAAATTGTTTTCGGGATCGAAAACCGAAATCGGAGCCTTTGCATTTCACTGAAGTCCACTACCACCAGAGCTACCCAAGCGCGACTTACAGCCGCTTCTCACAGCTATACTTCCGCCAGTATCTCATCTAATACTTCCCAAACTTCACAGAAGCTCTCCTGCGAAACATACAACACTAACACGCCTGGAAGAAAGAATATTGCGGAGACGCGGCTTAGCCTCAAGCTATGGATAATCTGTGCCACCGCAATATCCTTTATCCCAGGAGTGCTAATCTTGCCCAATGAAGAACTGAAGGGAGTGAAGCTGTGAGGACGTGCTCGGGATAGCTGACTAGCGCATTTGGCCCTGGCGGCTGTGGCGAGGGAAACGGGTTGTGTTTACGTCTCCGCTGCTAGTAGCCGTGTGGTGTTGGTGAGTTTAACGCAGTTGAGCGTTCGTAACTTATTGCCACAAATCAGACAGCATTTTTGATGGCAGAACCCGTAAGGAAGGACACTTTGAAGTTTATGTTTGACAATAATTATGCACGACCTAAGCCGTTTATGGTAGTGGACTTTATGGAAGAAGCAGTTAACAGCTGAGGATATAACTGGAATTCTTCCTTCGTGGAACCGCGCGACCGCTACGGTCGCAGGTTCGATCCTGCCTCGGGCATGGATGTGTGTGATGTCCTTAGGTTAGTTAGGTTTAAGTAGTTCTAAGTTCTAGGGGACTGATGACCTCAGAAGTTAAGTCCCATAGTGCTCAGAACCATTTTTTTCTTCCTTCGACCAGTAGTAGACTGTCTATCTTAAGCTAAAGAATCCCGAAATATGTGATCTAATTGTGGAATTATACACCAAGTGATCAAAAGTATCCGGACACCTGGCTGAAAATGACCTACACGTTCGTGGCGCACTTCATCGGTAATGCTGGAATTTAGTGTGGTGTTGGCCCACCCTTAGCCTTGATGACAGCTTCCACTCTCGCAGGTATACGTTCAGTCAGGAGCTGAAAGGTTTCTTGAGGAATGGCAGCCCATTCTTCACGGAGTGCTGCACTGAGGAGAGGTATCGATGTCGGTCGGTGAGGCCCGGCACGAAGTCGGTGTTCCAAAACATCCCTAAGGTGTTCTGTAGAATTCAGGTGAGGACTCTATGCAGGCCAGTCCATTACAGGGATGTTACTGTCGTGTAACCACCCGCCACAGGCCGTGCATTATGAACAGGTGCTCGATCGTGTTGAAAGATGCAATCGCCACCCCCAAATTGCTCTTCAATAGTAAGAAGCAAGAAGTTGCTTAAAACAACAATGTAGGCCTGTGCTGTGATAGTGCCACGCAAAACAACAAGAGGTACTAGCCCTCTCCATGAAAAATACGACCATGCCATGACACTACCGCCTCTGAATTTTACTGATGGCACTACACACGTTGGCAGATGACGGTCACCGGACGTTCGCCATAACCACAGCCTGCCATAGGATCGCCACATTGTTTACTCTGATTCATCACTCCACACACCGTTTTTCCACTGTTCAATCGTTCAATGTTTACGCTCCTTGCACCAAAGGAGGCGTCGTTTGGCATTTACTGGCGTGATGTGTGTCTTATGAGCAGCCGCTCGACCATGAAATTCATGTTTCCTCAGCTCCCGCCTAACTGTCATAGTGCTTGCAGTGGATCCTGATGCAGTTTGGAATTCCTGTGTGATGGTCTGGATAGATGTCTGCCTATTACACATTACGACCCTCTTCAACTGTCGGCGGTCTCTGTCAGTCAACAGACGAGGTCTGCCTGTACGCGTTTGTGCTGTGCGTGCCCCTTCACGTTTCCATATTACTATCACATTGGAAACAGTGGACCTAGGGATGTTTAGGAGTGTGGAAATCTCGTGTACAGGCGTATGACATAAGTGACACCCAACACCCGACCGCGTTCGAAGTCCGTGAGTTCAGAGGAGCGGCCCATTCTCGTCTCTCACCATGTCTAATGACTACTGAGGTCGCTGATATGGAGTACATGGTAGCAGGGGGCAGCACAATGCACCTAATATGAAAAACGTATGTTTTTGGGGGTGTCAGGATACTTTTGACCACATAGTGTAGCTGAAATTAATCCGTCGACCAGTAGTAGTTAAGTTAAAGAATCCCGAAAAATGTGACCTACTTGTGGATTATACTGAACATTCTGTCGGCAATGTCGGTGATGTTACTGTTATGAAAACAAGACTTGGAATGATCCCTCACGTATAATCGTCTGTAGATATATGCACTGCACTCCGGCTTCAGGCCGGGACCATCCGACCGCCGTGTCATCCTCAGTGGGGGATGCGAATAGGAGGGGCGTGGGGTCAGCACACCGCTCTCCCGTCCGTTATGATGGTTGTCTTCGACCGGAGCCACTACTATTCGGTCGAGTAGCTCCTCAATTGGCATCACGAGGCTGAGTGCACCCAGAAAAATGGCAACAGCGCATGGCGGCTGGATGGTCACCCATCCAAGCACCGGCCACGCCCGACAGCGCTTAACTTCGGCGATTTCACGTGAACCGGTGTGTCCACTGCAGCAAGGCCCCTCTGTGGATATGGCTATTGATATTTATGAGGGGCAGCCTACAGCATGCACTGGATGTGGTTCCTCGGGGCATGTACCCTTTCAGCGTCCGGAGCGCCGAGTGAGCCAACTACGAACGAGGGAGGCAGCTGTCCCACTCACTATGTCGCTACTGCCGACTACTGATAACGTACGTCCCAGCAGTTCCTGGAACCCTAGCTAAGACATCAGAGGAAGTTACTGATGATCCTGCGGGCCACGTCGAAGAGGACACACGGATGGAAAAGACCAAAGCAAAAAATGCAGACATGCGACCCCACGACAATGAACGAGGCAGTGGTGCAGATATTGCACACAACAGCGCAAGCGACGACGACATGACCGCAGCTCCAAATACTCAACAGAAGTCCGCACATGAGACTGTATCACAGATGACAAACGACGAAACGATAGAAAGCTCCACCACAGGAAACAAAAAACGGAGGATTGCCCATCACGGAAATGAAAAAAGTGCCCCCACCTGAAAGAAAAAGCGAAGCAAGCACTACAGAAACTACATGACACACCATCGGAAAGCCAATAAGATCACCAATAAATGGCGAAGAAATCATGGGTGGCGGAACTGTCAGACAGTGAAACAGGAAAGTTAGAGGAATACAAAAACACCATAAAAAGTTTTAAAAAAAGTTCAGCAAATATGAACAGCCAACCTACGGAGGCACGAAATGAGAAAAAAGGAACACGGAAAGCCAACCACCCACAGGCATCGGAAGACGATAAGGAAGAAGGTGTTCATAACCAAGCAATGGCGGCGACTCAAGAAGACGAGGCTCGAAGAATCGGAAAAAATTTCAGGAGAAATCCCAAAGCAAAGAATGCCAAATGGCTGGTGTAGAACACAGGGACGTATTGAAAATCTCACTCCGTACAGCCAGGACGTGTCTGTAACATTACACGACAGTACACGTAGGCATGAAGAAATGGAAGAGTGGAATCTGCCAGCAACACACGGTGGCGGACGCGATACAGGGACGCTCGGTGGCATGGCATGGGTGCAGACATGGAAGACGACTTCTATTAACGCACAGCTATGAATCGAGGACTGACCGAAATGAGTACTGGTACAGATTTACAACCATATAGAACAGCTTGTGAGACCTGAGTTCTCATGGCGTATACAACTTTCATATAACTTACGGGATTTCAGCCAGGTAACACTTTCAGCGACCGCCGACGGGAGAACACCCCGCCATTTTCAAGGCAAACTGCATCGGACAGGCGACGTACATGCAAATTATGTTATATAATAACACAGAGATATTGACATGCACGTCCAGCTATTGGGACAGTGTTATTAAGGAGGCAGTTGAGATTAAATTAGCGAGCAACCTCGGTAACAGGGATGGAGGTTTTTGTTTAAACTCTGTTTGGAATCCGGTTCTCTCCCTTGTCAAAAAACAGAGGGACAGAGTTAATGCTACCTCACCTGCGAGTTCGTAGTCTCACTATCGACAACTCTGACTTTGATCATCTTTGGGACACCAGTGTTCAGTGTGTGTGTTATCTTTCCTGCATCAGACCGAGAACCGAGGTTTTAAATTTGCATGTACGTCGCCTGTCCGTTGCAGTTTGCCTTGAAAATGGCGGGGTGTTCTCCCGCCGAAATATCGGCGGTCGCTGAAAGTGTTACGTGGATGAATTCCCGGAAGTTATTTGAAATATTGAAAAGCTACCGTTAACATTAACAGAATCTCTAATCTGACTAAAATAGAGTGAATACGAGATTTTATACATACTTTCGATAAGACAGTCATGTTGCACGAAGTGTGAGTAAACAGGGTGGGACATATCGCGATATACAATGCTATCCTCAATAGAGGACCTAAAAGCGGTACCCCCACGTTATTCAAGGATGAAACTATACCTAGACGTGTTAAAAAGTTAGGAAGTGGACGAGGAATTTCTGCCGAAACAGACACAGCTCGGTTTGCAAGCCACACTGGCTAAAACTATCTTCTTTCAGGAAAGCACAGTTGAATTAATCAATCCTGCGAAACAAAACTCCAACGTTGCTGGAGATTTCAACTGTGTTCTTTCCGCCGCCGACAAATCACCCGATCCCAACATAGGATCAGATCTGGGAGGCTTAGTGAAGGGATTGCACCTCGTTGACATCTTGCAGAGCTATCCAAGAGGGAACCCAGGGTTCACCTACATTACTAGCTACTCTATGAGCAGAATAGACCAAATCTACGCCTCTAGTACCCTGAAAGTGTATTCAGCGCAGAAACTTGCCCTGTCATTTTTTCTGCTCATTTGGCGGTTGTGTCTAATATTAACATGCCAAGGCAAAGGACATTTAGGGGTAGGAGTGTGTGGAAATTCAATATCTCACACCTGATGGGTACAGCTTGAGCACGAGTTAAATTGAGGTTGGTAAATGTGCTTAAGGAACATACGGCGCTGCAGAACTAAGCTGGAATTGTGAGTAACACACACAAAACCTAATATACGAAATTTACTAAAAAGTAATGCTTTTGAAAATAAATGGTGGGAAACACACACAATGGAATTCTACTTCCGGTGTCTAAGAGAATTACATGGAGATGCTCCAAATATGCCACCTCACATCATGAAAATAAAACGGGTCAAAGCCAAAATAACGCTGTGAAACGTCAACAAATATAGGGAGTTAAAATAAGATCGACAGACAAAAGCGACGTCGAGCATGAAATGGTGATTGGTGACAACTACAGTACATCAAAAATTTTGTCCAACGAGACTATATTCTGCAGAAGACACTGACGACAACGACAATTTTGAGGGTTTTTTAAACTGCACTGAACCGACTATGACGGAAGCAGAAAATGCAGATCTGGACTCTCAGATTACTGAAGAGAACTGTACGAAGCGTTGAAAGGAACCCCGGGAAACAAACACGCTGAACCTGATGGATTACGGGTAGGGTTTACTTAAAATATTGGAATTTGATCGGCAGTATGTTGATCGCAATGCTCAACGAAAAACGTACGTCTGCCGCCGGCCGGGGTGGCCGAGCGGTTCTAGGCGCTACAGTCTGGAACCGCGCGACCGCTACGGTCGCAGGTTCGAATCCTGCCTCTGGCATGGATGTGTGTGATGTCCTTAGGTTAGTTGGGTTTCACTAGTTCTAAGTTATAGGGGACTAATGACCACAGCTGTTAAGTCCCATAGTGCTCAGAGCCATTTTGCACGTCTGCCACACTTCCTTGTGAGTTTTTAGAGGAGCTCATAATGTTGATCCCTAAAGAGAACTGCGCTAATGATTAGCAAAACACTCGTCCTAAATCGCTTCTAAACGCTGACTGCGAAAGTAGCTGTTATCGTATTGCTTCATCGACTGAACACCATTGTTGGTCTCCTCATAGGTCAGTATCAGACGCGTACCGTCCCAAGGAGGACAATACAGCAAGCGCTGTAGGAATACCGTGATCTAACGGCTGTCGCTTCGGCATCCAACTGCAGAGTGACCATCGTGTTGTTAGACATAGACAAAGCGTTTGACAGGGTCCATCACAACTACCTGCTACGTGTCATGTCGAAAATGAGATTGAAGCCATTTTTTGTATATATCGTCAGGAGATTATACATTCATGTAACTTGAAGAATTCTTGTAAATGGACAATTAACATAAAGAATTCCCATTCTAGCGTCGATACGACAAGGCTGCCCCCTCTCGATGCTACTGTTCTCAATATCAATCGAGCAATTTTTACGACCACTATCTGAGAAGCTTAATGGAAATGAAACTGGAGGCAGCAGATATGTTTGTAGATGTTACAGTGATGACCTGGCCGTTTAGATGTCTGATCCAACCGATGTTATGAAGATACAAGACGTGATTCAAATATGTAGTTACTATTCTGGAGCTAAAGTCAATGTAAGGAAATCCAGCATTTTGCAGTTAGGTCGAGGGATATGATTCATTGAAACTGGACCAGTAGAAAAGCAGATAGCATCAAACCTCTAGGGATGTGATTCAGCGAATGCCCTACCAATAGCCGCATCCGGTAGGCGCTCGGTCTACGGACTCTTGTCACGGTCCGCGAGACTCTCCCCGTCGGAAATTCGAGTCCTCCCTCCGGCATGAGTGTGTGTTGTCCTTTGTGTAAGTTAGATTAAGTAGTGCGTAAGCTTAGGGACCGATGACCTCAGCAATTTGGTCCCATAAGACCTTACCACAAATTTCCAGTTTCCTACCAAGACAACAGCCTTGAATGTGAAAATGAAGCTCAGTAACAGCTAAGCGATATTAAGAAAGAATTCCACTCGTCTTCTAGTAATAACAGAAAAAAATCACGCTGATAAATCATGCTATGCTACCTAGGGTGTACTCTCTCGCAAGTATTTTCCCCTTGCCTCCAACAATACGGAAACGCAATGAATCTGTTCCAGCGTGGTTCATACGGACACGGTGTGTCCTTATGGTTAATTACCAAACCATGAATCTACCTGAAACAAGAGGTGGCTTAAGGCTAACCAACGTTAGAGATAAATGCAGAGCTCTGTTGATATTTAGGACAGCAAATGTCCTAGCAACAGGTGACGGAAATCCCACAGCAGACGTTGTGAATGTTGCGTCTCCTCCAGATAGCAGCTTTCCAGCTATGGTCGGCCATATTAGTTATAGGTTGTTGAATATTAAAACATATATTATGGAGAATAGCTACGTCAGATAAAGGGTAAGGAACTGAACAAGCAAGGAAGTCTATAAAGTGCTGGCAGAAGATAAGTGTGTAAGCAAATTAGCAAAGAACTTCCCCACAATCACTTGGAGTAAAGTTTGGCAAAATATTCATGTTACAACCTTACTGTCGCATGTATGAGCTACGTGATTCAAATGGTTCTAAGCACCATGGGACTTAACAAAAAATGGCTCTAAGCACTGTGGGACTTACTGTCTGAGGTCATCAGTTCTCTACACTTAGAACTACTTACACCTAACTAACCTAAAGACATCACACACATCCATGCCAGAGGCAGGATTCGAACCTGCGACCGTAGCAGCAGCGAGGTTCCGGACTGAAGCGCCTAGAACCACTCGGCCACAGCGGCCGGCGGGACTTAACATCTGAAGTAATCAGTCCCATTGACTTAGAACTACTTAAACCTAACTGACCTAAGGACATCACACACATCCATGCGCGAGGCAAGATTCGAACCTGCAAGTGTAGCAGCAGTGTGGTTCCGGACTGAAGCGCCTAGAACCGCTAGACCACAGCGGCCGGCAGCTACATGGTATTGCGCTTTATACAACACCACAAGCACAAATGAGCGTCTATTCAGGATCGGCTGGTCAAATACTGGACTGTCAGAACACTGATACACTCCTCCACCGTTTTATTTGCAGCGCTGCTAACGAGATATGGAAATGGAGATGCCATAAACTTGCCATCATGATCTGTACGACTGACAATAATATATGTGCTGGCTTAAGCTGTCGCTAGCGCACCAAGTGGCAAAGAGGTTGCGAGAAGATCGATAGTAGGCACAAGCAATGCACCTATGAAGAGAGAGGCCAAAAACAGACTCGCAGGCGATGCGCCGCCAACGGCCTCTCGGCCGCCAGTATTTAGATAGCCGCTGTAGACCAGAGGGCCTGGTCAATCCTGGGCAGTCATCCAGTGAGTCAACGAGTCGAGTCATCAGTCGCAGGCCAAAGGGAATTGCAGTCGCAGTTAGCTCAGCCTCTAACTCGGTCAGTACCTAGCGACCAGGGCAGTGTGCATAGCGGGACGTGTACTTCACCAGCAGTGAGGCTAACGTGGACTATTACACAAGAACTGGTACCACAACACCTGGACTGTCTTAAGTGACTTCTTGTTCTTATGAATAAAGAACCTTGTTAATACAAGCGTGCAGTTTGTGTTATAGAAGAACATACCGGCCACCAAACAACATTGTCTCCTTGCTTCCCAGGGTACAAGCCTACAGTGACAACGAGGCGACACAAAAACTGGCGACGAGTATAATTCAGTGCAGATTTACTTGCTTTTCTTGTGTTTTTACTTGTAGGACTGCTCGTATTCAAGTATTGCTAATCTCTTATTGTATTCTTACATGTATTCCAGGAGGGGAGCCGCAGAAGTAATCAAATTTCTCTTTTCAGAGGCTTTGATTGCTTTTTTGGTATAACATATTTGTGTAAGCCATGGCTACCCCACCCCTTCTACCCCAGCCCCAGCGCCTCAGCCGCAGACGGCCAGTACGATGGATCTAACACAAGCTTTTCAGTTTCAGAACCAACAAATTGCTGCTTTGATGACGACAGCACAACAACTTGTGGCTGCACAAACCACGTCGGCCACACAACAGCAGCCGACCGATTGACTAGCGCAACAAGTGCCGCTGACCAGCATACCGGCGTTCCGGAAATTTAACGACACGGAAGAGGAATGGCTCGAATACCTGATACAGTTCCAAGCACATTATCAAGTTCATAGTGTAGAAGGTACTGTATAGCTACAATACTTTCTTCTGATTGAGGGGTCACCATTGTTCTGGTTAATACAAAAACTATTCCCAATTGTATCTCCCTCTAGCATTACAGAAGAAATTTGATTTAATACGAGCATTCTTATCTTAAAAGAAAGATATGTATCCTTAATATTGTACTGTACGTTAACTGGGGACATAGAAACGACGCAGAGGCTCCGCCCCAGCCGCAGCCGCAGTGGTCCACAACCCCACGACGACTACCGCAGTCCACTTCACCCCTCCGCCGCCCCAGACCGAACCACTCTTTCAGGGTTACTGTGTGGTTCGGCCTCCAGTGGACCCCCCCCTCCCCCCATTGAACGTCTCACATCACACAAGTGTGTAACCCTTATGTTTGTGTGGTAAAATAATGGTGGTGTATGCGTATGTGGAGAACTTGTTTTCACAGAGATCGCAGATATAGTGTAGCTGAGGTGGAATAAGGGGAACCGGCCCGCATTCGGCGAGGCAGATGGGAATCCGCCTAAAAACCATCCACAGACTGGCCGGCTCACCGGACCTCGACACAAGTCTGCCTGGCGGATTTGTGCCGGGGACCAGGCGCTCCTTCCCAATCCGGAAAGCCGTGGGGTCTAACGATACACGGCTAACTGGGCGGGCATCCTCAGCATTCTTTTATATACACATAAGGAATATGGGTAGATCACATAACTAATGAGGAGGTATTGATTAGGGTTGGGGAGAAGAGAAGTTTGTGGCACAACTTGACTAGAAGAAGGGATCGATTGGTAGGGCATGTTCTGAGGCATCAAGGGATCACCAATTTAGTATTGGAGGGCAGCGTGGAGGGTAAAAATCGTAGAGGGAGACCTAGAGATGAATACACTAAGCAGATTCAGAAGGATGTAGGCTGCGGTAGGTACTGGGAGATGAAGCTGCTTGCACAGGATAGAGTAGCATGGAGAGCTGCATCAAACCAGTCTCAGGACTAAAGACCACAACAACAACAAGGAATATGTTTAAATTTTCAGGAAGTCTGTTCATTTATGGGTGCATAACTCACTGTAAGTGTACTTAGAACATGTTTTAATTTTCGAGGAATGTAAGAATGCATTTCACCTCTCAGGCAACAGAGATACCTGAAACCATCATTTCTGTTTGATTGGTGTAGTATCATCTGAGTTTATTTCTCTGTTGAAGACGACATATGATAAAAAAGAAAAAAGTTCTAGCAGAGACGTTCGTCATTATCAGCGCCAACGAAGATGGAAATGTGCACCTCATGGCGAGTGCCGCGCTCCATGTTAGGAGAAGTGGAATTAGTAAACAAAGAAAGAATAGTCCTTCACGCATGTCAATTAATTGTACTCGAAAACAAGTGCATTGAAGCCAGGTGTGTGTGTGTGTGTGTGTGTGTGTGTGTGTGTGTGTGCGTGCGTGTGTGTGTGTGTGTGTATAAAGTATGGTATAATGGTTAGCACTCTGAATCCAAAGGAAACAAAAGTCGGTAGAGCAATTGCCTGCAAAAGGGAACGGTACCGATTCGATTATCAGTCCGGCATACAGTTTTAACCTGCCAAGAAGTTTCATATCAGGGTACACTGCGATGCTGTATGAAAATTTCATCTTGGAAACATCGTACAGGCTGTGGTTAAGCCATAACTCCGCAGTATTATTTTTTCCACGATGCTAGTAATGTATGTTTCGCAGCAGAGCTTCTATGAACTTTGGAAAGTAGGAAATGAGGTATCTCCGCAAGCAAAGCTGTGAGAAGGGGTCGTGAGTCGTGCTTGGGTAGCTCAACTCCAAGAAAACAAGACTAGATCCCTCAACAGCTTCCAAAGAGTGCAGTTTATAAATATGTATGTTCTTAGTAGAAAGTGTTACCGAAACCCACTGACACTGCTCACAAGCTTCTTATTGCTATATATATATATATATATATATATATATATATATATATATATATATATATATATATATATATTTTTTGAGAAAAAATATCTTCCGAACTCCAGTTCAGATAACACTGGCTCGCCATGCAGGCAAGTTAGGTACACTACTGGCCATTAAATTTCGTGGTGAGAGATCTGGAGAATGTGCTGGCCAGGGCAGCAGTCGAACATTTTCTGTATCCAGAAAGGCCCGTACAGGACCTGCAACATACGGTCGTGAATTATCCTGCTGAAATGTAGGTTTTTGTAGGGATCGAATGAAGGGTAGAGCCACGGGTCGTAACACATCTGAAATGTAACGTCCACTGTTCAAAGTGCCGTCAATGCGAACAAGAGGTGACCGTGACGTGTAACCAATGGCACCCCATACCATCACGCCGGGTGATACGCCAGTATGGCGATGACGAAAACAAACTTCAAATGCGCGTTCACCGCGATGTCGCCAAACACGGATGCGACCATCATGATGATGTAAACAGAAGCTGGATTCATTCGAAAAAATGATGTTGTGCCATTCATGCACCCAGGTTCGTCGTCGAGTACACCATCGCAGGCGCTCCTGTCTATGATGCAGCGTCAGGGGTAACCGCAGCCACGGTCTCCGAACCGATAGTCCATGCTGCTGCAAACGTCGTCGAACTGTTCGTGCAGATAGTTGTTGTCTTGCATGCGTCCCCATCTGTTGACTCAGGGATCGAGAAGTGGCTGCACGATCCGTTACAGCCATACGGATAAGATGCCTGTCATCTCGACTGCTAGTGATACGAGGCCGTTGGGATCCAGCACGGCGTTCCGTATTACCCTCCCGAACCCACCGATTCTATATTCTGCTAACAGTCATTGGATCTCGATCAACGTGTGCAGCAATGTCGCGATACGATAAACCGCAATCGCGATAGGCTACAATGCGACCTTTATCAAAGTCGGAAACGTGATGGTACGCATTTCTCCTCCTTACACGAGGCATGACAACAACGTTTCACCAGGCAACGCCGGTCAACTGCTGTTTGTGCATGAGAAATCTGTTGGAAACGTTCCCGATGTCAGCACGTTGTAGGCGTCGCCACTGGCGCCAACCTTGTGTGAATGCTCTGAAAAGCTAATCATTTGCATATCACAGCATCTTCTTCCTGTCGGTTAAATTTCGCGTCTGTAGCACGTCGTCTTCGTGCTGTAGCAATTTTAATGGCCAGTAGTGTATAAGGATGTACGCACTCAGCGTCTTGCGGTCTTCATACATAGAACATCCAAAATAATCGGCAGCAACCAGACTGGGATATACGAGAGACTATTCACCTCCTTAATACCTCAGGATGTGACGCCCCCAATCAACGTTGGGCACACCAACCAAAGGCTCGGAAACGTCAGCGTCTACTTCACGGAAACCAACTGCCGGCACCTGTCACCTCATCGTTTTAATACATCTACACTTTACTTTGAACTGACAAAGAGACAACAACAAAATCCGATCGAAAAGAAAAACCCGGGTAAAACACGGAAACGTATATAGGTGAACATCATCAACCCCGTTCTTATGTCGGTCATAGGTGCTGTATGGTATGACATTGTAACTAAAAAGATCTCCACAGGCGAAAAGATGCATAAAATTAAACTACGCCCTACACCGTACTGTAACCAATGCCACTTTATAGATACAATGGCTCACACCTTCGTTTGTGGAGAGAACATCGTGATATGGAACTGGACGAGGAAAAAGTTATCGATTAATAACAGAACGACAGAGAATGCGATCACTGTGGACGACGTGTTACACCCGGACTAGCACTTGTTCCCTGCCGCGAAGAACAATAGTTACACCTGGCCCTCGGAAAACGTGCGTAGTACATTGTCACCCAACAGCATGCACGCCTCAAAGCATTCATTTTGTATGTTCAGGAGCAACATCGTAATTTGAAAAAAACATCCTAAGTATACACAGTTGTTCCAAAACTTTTTAATTTGCGTTTTACCTCAAAACTGAGAGTCATTCCACGTCGTACAGGGTGTCTGAAAAGCCTTTCCCTGATTACAAAAATTGAAAACTCAGGCTAGAAGTAAGATACACATATGAAACTGGTGTCTAATTGTTTACAAACTATCAAAGTGCCGGCCGGAGTGGCCGTGCAGTTCTAGGCGCTACAGTCTGGAGCCGAGCGACCGCTACGGTCGCAGGTTCGAATCCTGCCTCGGGCATGGATGTGTGTGATGTCCTTAGGTTAGTTAGGTTTAATTAGTTCTAAGTTCTAGGCGACTGATGACCTCAGAAGTTAAGTCGCATAGTGCTCAGAGCCATTTGAACCATTTGAACTATCAAAGTTTTTTTCACACATCAGTAAACTTCCACATGAGCACCCTTGGTAGCACGTAGCACATCTAGGCGATATTCAATTTCCGTGTGAATGCTCTGAAAAGCTAATCATTTGCATATCACAGCATCATTAGCCAACATCACTCGAGTGATCGATTCAACGACTGTGGTTATCCGTTGCCGCAGGGTTTCGAGATCTGGTACACATGTTCGGTAGACCTCGTCCTTGACATAACTCCATAAAAAGAAGTCTAATGGGGTTAACCCCATAAAAAGAAGTCTAATGGGGTTATGTCAGGAGAGCGTGGAGGCCAAACCGTTGGCCCATCACGACCAATCCATCGCCCAGGAAAGGTCATATCGCGATAGGCACGGACGTCCAAACCCCAATGAGGCGGTGCACCGTCTTGCTGAAACAAGACATCTGGGTGATACTGAAGCAGCTGAGGAACAGCATACACTTGCAACATGCCCAGATACACTGCAGATGTGACGGTTGCCTCAGCGAAGAAGAATGGCCCGATAATTCGATCGTGCAATAGCGCGCACCAAACATTCACCTTTGGACTGCCCCTGGTGCACTCCGTATAACCTCGCCAGGGGTTGTGAACCCCAAATGCGCACGTTATGGCGATTCACTTCTCCACTGACAAAACACGTTGCTGCGTCGAAAAAGGCAATTGGTCTGAGATAACCATCATCGTCCTCAATATGTGATAGCATTTCGTCCGCAAAGTCATATCGACGTGTACTATCATTGGGCAACAAGGCCTGAACGATTTGCACTTTGTATGCACGAAACAATAAACGTCATGGAAAGAGCTTTTTGGCATCTGTAATTCACGTGAGGCCCACAGCACCGATTTCTTGGGACTTCGCAGAAAAGACTGCCTTACAGCTTCCACCCTGTCTGCTGGGGTTCTCGGTTGACCAGACCTCGGAAGGTGAGCAACTGATCCTGTGTTCTTGAACCTCTCATACCAGGCTTTAATGCTCTTGACATGGGGTGGATTCCTTCCAAATGTTGTCTGGAAGTGTCTCTGCACTGTGGTTGGTGCTCGTGTCTCATGGTACCACAGGACACACTGTGCCTTCTCCTGATTGGTTAACATGGCTTCTTGGGCACTGCCCCTCATCCACTACTTACGTACTGCGAACCTAAAACAGAAAAAAAACTTTGATAGTTGTAAACAATCCGACACGCGTTTCATATTTGTATCTTACTTCTAGCCCGGGCCGTGAGCTGCGCTCAGTGGTGGAAGAGGAATGCGAGTCTCCACCAGGGGGAGGAGGCACGCCGGTGACGTCGTCGTCCAGCTCAGCCCAGCCAGTCTCCACTACCGCGGGGGCTCTACCGGTATGCGGCGCCCGCGCACTTTCCGCAGCACCGTCCTGCACTGCCGGAGGATCGACAGACACCCGGGAGGGCGCCTCGTCGGAACGAGACGGCATCTTTTCACTGCCCAGATGCGACCCCCGGTGTGTGCTGGTCTGTCTCAGACAGGTCGTCATCACCAGAGTTGTCTGGTGGGGCCGAACCTCCAGAGTGGAGGCGGCGCTTCTTACGACGCTCCGGCGCGTTCCAATCCCAGATCACGTAAGAAACAGATTGACCGATCGCTTGGTCTAGCAGGCAACACTTGACAGGGAACGGCCACCAGGCGGCAACAGCGTCACACCCTTACTTCTGGAATCAACCACTAGATGGCACTCCGTTCTGTTAAATATGTGGCAACATCGGCCGAATGCGTGCAGCTTTCCACTATTTGGCGTTTGTGAAGTACAGCTGTTTCTGACATACCGGTGGTAGAGGATCGAGTCGTCATAGCGAGGACCTACGACTATATCAACTGTGGAAGGAGTAGACGAACAAATCCTGAGCTAAAAATGTTCAGATTTCCCGTCAAAGATAAAGAAAGGTTACGCGAGTGGATTTTAAATTCAGGTAAATCAATAAATTATTTACGAGTAAGAATTAATAAAGATCCATAAGCATTCGATCCTATTTAAATTTTGTCGATGTTATATTCGATATAACGTGGCAGCCCTTCCTGTACAAGAATCATATCATATAATTTTTAAATGAAATCTTTGCTGCGATTTGGACTTTTTAAAACTGTTTATTCACTTCACTATCGTAATTTTGGGTGTAGAGGCATTTTTGTGTGCAATGTGAAAACTGAAACCAATATAACATATGGATAACAAAATGCAAAGCATAGTGTGGTAACATTTGGTAAACAACTTAAGAAGCATTACCTTACAAGACCTTTCCCTTGGTACATGAAAATGACTCTAGAGCTGAAATCGCAACAGTGAAATAAATGAATAATAGTAGTCATCTAACTGCTAGATCATCGGTCCCTCTAAATCCTGGTATATACTAGAGCGAACGAAGTGAAAGAGTGTAAAACCTCGTTTACACTGCTGCAAACGAGTAGCCTATTCATAGGTAATTCGCCAATGTTCACTGCCATTCGTTTATACTTGTGAACAAGCGTTTATACTGGAATGAAGGGAGGAGAATAGAAGAGAACGAGCATAACATGCAAACTATAGACGCTGCCTATTTTAATTTTTTTTTATCTGTGCGCTAATAATCCTCACACAGCTTTCACTTGAAAACAACACTACTTACAGTAACAGGTCTGCGCGAGTGCGGATATCCCAAGTAATAACTGTGTTACAGATAAAAGCGTACGTCTGTTGCGAATATTTGCGGGTTATCTTTAAACTGTACAAAGTAAATTTTTAACATAATTATGGTTTGCCGTCTGTGGCTCTTCAAAGTTGACACCGCCAAAATATGCTCGAAAAACACGCTTTCACTTGTATATTACCGCGTTTGCAGCCCCCTTTCAACAACAATCCAAAATTCATCGTTTTGTGCAACTCTTATATCATTTATGATAAGTTACATGCAAAGTAAAAGAATTTAAATTTGAAATGACTGTCACTGAAATATGTCCAGCCTTATTTCGCATCATAACCGAGTGCGCATTCTGAAAACTTTCTAGTGTTAACCTGCACGTGGAGATCTTTTTTACCACCACAATCCGTATCAGAAGAGCTGTATAGCAAAGAGGAAATACACGGCATGGAAGGCGAGTGTAAAACACTTGCCACTGCAATACAGTCTGCATTTAAACAGTAACTCGCGAGAAATGTTTGTGTGTTACTTTTCGTTTCTTTCATTACGAATGTGATTGTGAGAAATAAACTTGGTTTGTAGAATTACAGGAGCTAATCTACATTCTTAGATTGAAAACTCGGGAAAAACCACAGCCGATCATGAGCTACAGTCAGCCGTGTGACGAATGCATTTCGCGCGCAGCGCTCTAGCCGAACACAAATCAGCGACATTCACGTCACCGAGGATACGGCGTTGCCAATTCCGCGACATGGACAGATCAGTTAGCATTGTAGCGTCGCCTGTGACATCTGTTGACCGACGGGAAAACTATTTTTACGGTTGCCTGTTCCGCCGTAAGGACGGTCAATCTGTTTCTTACGTGATCTGGGGTTCGAATCCTGCAGCTCCTGTCGCACCACCGTCGACCCCTCCACTTCAGTTTCCGCGTCTTTCGTCGCGTGGCCGTCCTCGCGGTCTGTCAGCGGCAGCGTCTGGGGCCGGAGCGCAGTAGGAACCACCTCGGCAACACTGTGCCCTGAACGCCCCTCAGCCGCCTGCGGCGTTGACCCGAGCTCGGCTGACCTCGTCGCGGGTCGCAGTCGTACTGTCAGCGGTAGTGAGGCGGCTCGGCGAGCGTCGGTAGGCTTCCGCTGGATAGTTGCTCGAGACTCGTCTTTGTGCACGCAGATCGAAGATGTCCTTCCCCACCACGTCCAGAGCACGTCGGGGGTTGGCCATCGTAGACAACAATCGTTCTACAAACGCCTATATTTCATTAGGAGGGCACATGGTTCGTAAGGATGATTCGCACCTGTTGAACATTATTGAGTACAGGATACGTGCAAAAACTTGCCCAACGTTTGTCTGTATGACTAGTTATTCTGCCATATGTCTGTAACCAGCGATTCATGTACTTCGAAGGGCACTTCGAACATTCGAATACTGTGCGCACCAGGTTCCACACTAGCCACTAAAAGGACGTTAATATGACCATCGACAGTCTCGAAACTGGAATCCTCCTTTGGTGGCTTCTCTAATCGTTGGACACGCTGTGTCGTCCACCATTTTTACATCTACAGTGCCGTACACGATTAATACATAAATTCCAATGAGTTCCGTGTAATTAATATGCACCTCATCTCTCGAGAAAAGTTCTATTTCAAATGCTTACGGTCTTGCGTATTCATTAGAGAATGTAAACTTTACCGTGATTTTTTCGAAACGTACCTACCAATTGTATTGTTCAAACAAGTAACACACGCGAGTACCACTGGTGTAAACACCGCCGCTTCCTGGAGCGCTTTGCAACCGCGACGTAAACACGTCCCAGCTGCTCCGCTGCTAAAGGCAGATTGTCGCTGAAAAGCTCACAGTAACTCTCTCTCTCTCTCTGCCCTACCTTCCTATTCGTAACGCATCCTACTCAGTTATACCGTCTTCTCATGCTGTCGATATTACTCTATATTCATCTGACCAGAAATTCTTGTCTTCTTTCCATTTCACTTCACTGGCGCACTCTATATCTAGACCCAGCCAGAGCATCTAGCTTTTCAGGTTTTCTACCACGTCCAAAACTTGACATCCCACGCCCCGACGCGTAGAACGTTATCTTTCCGTTGGTTACTTAATCTTTTTCTCACGGTCACCTTCCCCTCGGCAGCGCCCCACCGCAGATCTGAATAGTCCGGGACCTTTTACCAGTGGAGAGATCATCATGACACTTTGCAATTACAGGCCACGTGTCCTGTGGATACACGTCACGTATCTTAATGCAGTGGCTTCCATTGCCTCTGCTAATTCTTTCGCCATTAGGGTCAATGATTATGGGCATTCTCTTGGGCTCAGTGTGAGAAACTGCCATCCGCATACCGCTAAACTCTATCCGCTCCTCCACACTCTTTGACAAGATCATTGGCTGAATGAGGGCGTCTTCTTATGCAGGAAGTCTTCGGCAGCCATTGCCGATGACTGTTGTTCAAAGTTTAAGGTGTGGATGGCTTCGAACCCGGTATCTAGTATCTTTTGATTAGAGTAGACGCTAGCCCAACACCGAGGTTCTACAGGTTAACAAAAAGTGAGACAAATAGCGGTATCATTTGATTGAACTTAGAAGCTTAAAATTTGTACACTGCCAAGGGATCATAGACCTCGATACGTGACATAAATTTGAACTTGATTCATCTTGTGATTCCTGAGAAAAAGGGTTGTTAATAGTCGGAATGGTAGACAGACAGACAGAGACGCAGATGGACAGCTAAGCGATCCTCTAAGCGTTCAGTTTTTGCAGATTGAGGCACGGAAACACAGCTATAAATGTTCATCATGTAGTTTAGAAATCAGTCAGCGACGTGAATGAAAAATGACTCGTTCAAAATCGTTACGATTTGTCGTACAAAATGACCCTAGCAATTTCCAACTAACTAACCTTCTTGCAGATTAAGTTTGGGAGCTAGGAGTGGAGGAAGGGAATCTAGCGGCCATAGTATCGCACCCACTCGCAAGAGTAAAAATTAGAAGACGTGCATTATGGTACTTGTGATTGACGGGCACGTAAAATAAATGCACCTGCTCGGTTTCTTCACCCAGTCGTAAGTCGGGCTATGCACAAATTAGCTTGTCACCCTGAACTTTTTCACTTTTCAGAACGCTAATGAGGGACAAGCTGTCTCCTGGTACGAAGTGGCATAGGCGTACACTTGTCATGTAACACCATGCAGGTGATTTTCCTGTCGGCTATGACGTTACGAGAGTAAGGACACTTTTTATTATTTATTTATTTGTCGAGTAAAGGCGTGTTGCCTGTGTTAATAGCAAGTCGTACATTATGTCACCTTATATTTTATACATCGCAAATTCAGTATTATTACTACTACAGTTTTTCTTTTTTGAAAATTTCACGAAAGTATAAAATATTATTACATTATTCCACTCACAAACAGCGCGAGGGAAAAGCGAGCACTCAAATATTTCTATATGAACTCCAATTTCTCTCATTTTATTCCGCTGCTCATTTCTCCCTACGTAGATGGGCGCCAATAAAATAGTTTCCAATTCGAATGAGAAAGTTGGTGACGGAAATTTCATGAGAAGATCCTGCTGCAACGAAAAAAGGCTTTGTTTCAATGATATCCTTCCCAATTCGCATATCATATATCCGTGGAACTCTCGCCCCTGTTTCCCGACAATACAAAACAAGCTGCCTTTCTTTGAAATGTCTCGAGGTCCTCCGTTAATCCGATCTGATGCTCATCCCGCGCTACACGGCACTACTCCAGAAGAGGGCGTATAGGCGCACTGCAAGTAGTCTCTTTAATAGATCTGTTGCATTTTCTAAGTGTTTTGCCAACAAATCGCAGTCTCTTTCTTGCTTTCTCTCCCACAACATTATCTATCTGATCGTTTTAATTTAAGTTATTCGTAATTGTAATCCCTAAGTGTTTACTTGAATTTATAGTCTTTAGATTTGCGTGATTTAATGTGTAACGGGAATTTAGAGGATATCTTTTACTACTCACCTCAGTTTTTTCCTTCAATAAAACAACGAATTAGACCGTTGTGCACACGAGGCCAGATTCGATGTTACATTGACAGTTTCTTGGGTCCAGTCTCTGAGAAAATTCTTCCAGATTCAGATTATATCACTCGCGATGACAGGACCTCAGTAATCTCCAGGGATGGGCTCACTTCCCCTTCAGTTGACTGGTTCAATAAAATAATCAGGTTTGAAGTGATACTTTGCAGTTTTCATGGGCGACATGTGACGGAGTGATGCAAAAGATAATTTCTACAATACCTTCAAAGTTTCCAGAAATGTGTCACGAAGTCGTTTCCCTCGAAGTCAGGCCAACAACCTTCGTCAGAAAAAGGCACATGTGCACACAAGTTAAAACAGGGAACGTGTAAAATTCCCTGTGAAGAAAAATCTTTAGTGCTCTTCCTGAGTTACAGCGAGTATTTATGAATGCAGCAATATGTTCTAACTCTTAATATTAAGTCTTTGAAGGTGGTTTTTATTGTAACATACAGCTGTTTATTTATTATAATCTTACATTTAAGCGATGCTTAACAACATAAAATTCATGAGGCTGGTGTTAAAACTCTCCCGTACCGCGGTAGAACAATATACATCAAGGAAACCTATCCAAAAGTTAATTATTCTTAACCTACAACTAAAAATACTAAAATTATTCTTTGTCTTTTTACAAAGCGAGCAGTTATTCCACGGCGCTTTTCAGCTGCAAAATGTACCAGCTATTGAAAGTCATGTATCAAAAACATTGAAAGTAATAAAGTCTAAAGATTAGTGTTTTTAGGTCCGGTTTTCTCAACACGAGTCCAAATTGGTGAACAAACCAAAATGTCAGTCCGGACCAAGGACAAAATATTTCCACACTTCTGGAACGAATCACTAAACGCACAAACGTTTTGCTCTAAATAGTCAGTATTTGTTAACTTGTACGTATGTGTGAACGAAGCAATCTGTGCATAATTAGTCAAGTAGCCACCCCAATTTCAGCCTAATGCTAGAAGTGAGATGCTGTTATACGGCAACTTCCAGAATTCAGAAGGTCACTGAAGGCTATCTTATAGAAGGGAACTTCAAAATCTTAAAAACTCTTGTATCACGAATATTATACAGGGTGTTACAAAAAGGTATGGCCAAACTTTCAGGAAACATTCCTCACACACAAATAAAGAAAAGATGTTACGTGGACATGTGTCCGGAAACGCTTAATTTCCATGTTAGAGCTCATTTTAGTTTCGTCAGTATGTTCTTCCACCTACGCTCAATGGAGCACGTTATCATGATTTCATACGAGATACTCTACCTGTGCTGCTAGAACTTGTGCCTTTACAAGTATGAGACAACATGTGGTTCATGCACGATGGAGCTCCTGCACATTTCATTCGAAGTGTTTGTACGCTTCTCAACAACAAAATCGGTGACCGATGGATTGGTAGAGGCGGACCAATTCCATGGCCTCCACTCTCTCCTGACCTCAACCCTCTTGACTTTCATTTATGGGGGCATTTGAAAGCTCTTGTCTACGTAGCCCCGGTACCAAATGTAGAGACTCTTCTTGCTCGTATTATGGACGGCTGTGATACAACACACCATTCTCCAGGGCTGCATCAACGCATCAGGGATTCCGTGCGACGGATGGTGGATGCATGTATCCTCGCTAACGGAGGACGTTTTCAACATTTCCTGTAACAAAGTGTTTGAAGTCACGCTGGTACGTTCTGTTGCTGTGTGTTTCCATTCCATGATTAATGTGATTTGAAGAGAAGTAATAAAATGACCTCTAACATGGAAAGTAAGCGTTTCTGGACACATGTCCACATAACATATTTTCTTTCTTTGTGTGTGAGGAATGTTTCCTGAAAGTTTGGCCGTACCTTTTTGTAACGCCTTGTATATAATGTCAATGATTAAGTAACGGATGTTAATGAAAAACTCAGAGCCTATATGTATGAAACGTTAAAGGAAACCTCTGTAGGAAAAACAAAATTAATTTTTCGTAAAAACCAGGTGGTTTTGTGAAGAAACGGAGACTTTCTCTTCTTATGATTCACTTCTGTTTTGACATTCGATGTACTAAGAGGTAGGTTGCCGAAATCCCAAAGTTATATATTTTTTATGGAATAATAAGGTTATCATTGATAAATATCGGCGTCTGCAGTTATTGTAGTGAAGCTTTTAATATTACCACATTGAATTTCTTAAATGATTTTATGTTTTTGAGGTAGATGTATCACGAAATGGCGGTCACGTTATTTGAAAGCAAAATGAACGACTGCTTATCGCTTGTGCCTGTTAAGTATGTTGCTCTCCACAGGTCGGACCTGGAGATCCGTTTTTATAAAGACCGGTCGATAATTCACAGTAGTGTTTTACAGTCAACGAACCTTCAGACAGTGGTTGTCGACAGTGTTCAATAACAACCGGGGTCTCATACATCGAAAGAATGTAACAGCGTTGGCCTTAAGGTTAAAAAATAGTAATTGTCCAGTATACTAAAAGGATTATTTATATATATATATATATATATATATATATATATATATATATATATATATATATATATGTAGATGTGCGTAAGGATACTAACCACACCGTGGCATCGCATTCGTAACGTGTCCTTCCCGTGGCAAACTAATAATAATTCGCAGAAATTTTTTTTATTAATTTGAATATTTCTCTCACTTTTAACTTCCCATAAGAAGAGAAACGTTACAGTGGACGCTAGTCTGCCATCTTCCTTGGTTAAGTGGAATATCGCGTTGATTAAATTTCCTTCACAGGTTAACTAAAACTGTATTCCATAGCCCAGGGAATCTCTACAGCTAACACCTCATTCATAACTTAATAAGCTGCACAGTGCCAGAAACTAAGACTCTTCATATTAAATTATACATATTAAAATATACAATCAGGACTGGTAAGTCTGCTCTGAGAGTTCCCTACCGACATGTAGGCTGCGAGTCTGTCTGATATCGAGAAGTGATCCGTGTCGATTGCTGGTACGGAGTCGATACACGCGGTATCTGTCACACGGCGTTACCCCATTAACTCTCGTAGCACAGAGTGCCTCACTTCGGGCTTGTGGCGTGAGGCTTTAGTTTCAGTTGGGAGTGAAAGCAGCAGTACCACAGCTTACGGTAAAAAGTGCTTATTTTAGACGGCAGTTCCATTTCTCGGTGTTGGGCCGCCATCTGCGAATCATTTCATTCGACCGCGATCCGGGGACTTGCGCGTGGGTGACAACGAAATGGAGGCGAGGGCGACAGCTACGGAGGCGGCTGTCCGTGTTGTGCGGGCGGCGCGCCCTGGGTTCGTATCTCGCCGCTGTTGACTGCCTGACGGCGCAGCTGTCTGTGAGTACGGAACTCTCTTTGGTGATACCCCGCACAGTGCAGCTGTTACAGAGTGTTGACTTTTTAATAGGCGCGCTACGGAAAAGCTAATCCGTGTTATCAATACATGCTGTGTGTAGCGAACTTTGGGCCACTTTAATTGCTTAAAGAATTTTCACTTAATTTGGAAAAAGATGAAAAGTCAGCTGCTTCAGCGTACTCTGAGTAGCTAAATGAAAATGGTTAGAACAAATGTTAATTCGAGATTTCTGGCGGTTTGTGTAGTAACTGCCTAGGGAGACTTAGCTTCGTAGCTCAGCTCTGCAGTCAAATTTCGTAGAATTTGCTCACAGGAAAGATCGACCACAACTGGCAAGTGTTGGAAGTTGGGCGCAAAGGGTGTTCCATAACTGGAAGTAGCTAACCATGTACAACATGTTGACTGTTACAGCTTTCACCAATAGCTATCGCGTGTCAGTTTAGGACGGGATAGTGGTTAGACTACAGTTGCCTGAAAACGCTGCCCCCCCCCCCCCCCCCCCTCCCGTGCGGTAACAGCGGATGTCAGACTTTACGATATCAGATAGACGTAAAGTGTATTTTTACGGTCTTGTCCAACTTTAAGCATACATCGTGTTTTGAGATTTTTTGGCGGAAAGCTCGACAAGATGCCGGATGTTCAAGTTTCGCCACATATGTTAAGTGAAATAGTGTCATTAGAATTCATCTCACTGTATCGTGAGTCTCCACGAGTATGGAAACTACAATCAAGGGTAGAAACGAAGTAGCACTGTCAATTACCAAAGTGGCAGTGCTGTATCTTTTAGGAATGGGTTAAGATGGGAATATATATTGTACCCGTAATAGAGACGGAAGCGCAACGAAATAAAAAGTAATAGAAGTTCACCGGTTCTTCAACGCGCGGCGTGGGCTGCATATTCCAACGTTTAAGCAACTGTCATAAAAGGACGAATTGAGCATAAATCTTCGCATCCCTGTGCCTGTTTCACTGAGAGCGAAGTAACATCAATAGTTATTACGAGTTTCATTGACAATTGGAATAAAGTTCGTGTAATCAGATTTGAAGAGACACATTTCCTTTCGAGGAGTTTCGTAGGTAAATCACACATTGTAAGCCATTCCCTGGACCAGCGTCTTTTTGTCATCTGTAGACGGCGTCGAAATCGAAGCCACAGCTGCTTTATCTGCATTAGTGGCCTCTGTCAAAATACCAGCAGGGTATGCTTCAAAGAGAGACAAGGGATAAACTTGTACCTGTTCGTGTTTGACGAACCCGCAACTAGTCAAAGGCAAATTTAACAACGGTCGTTTATGGAGGTGTTAACTATCAGCACAAGGGATCGGAGGTAACTGTGACACTGATTCATTCTGCCTTCGGAGAGCCAGCGCACTTGTAGCAAGGACTAAATTCACATTTCCGATCGCGACGAACTGCCACTTTTGGCGTCGGCACTATGGGTGGGATTCGTGGTTTCTGTGAAGCATTTGAAATTGTGACCACGTATGAAGTGCGGAGTGAGATTTTGCGACCCCCCCCCCCCCCTCCTGCCACAGCCCCTGGAATCTTGGTTGTGACAGATCGGTCTGCAGCAGGGCTACAGGTTTGAATTAGGTTGAAAGGTGAATTGGCGAAGCTAATGGATGTGAATAAATGCCACAGGTTGTGGTAAGACCACCGCACGCGCGCCACCCAGTCGACGTATTGAACGTGTGTAGGCGTCTTGACCAACAGACAAACTTTTCTTGTCGGGATATTGGGCGGCTGTGCCAACCGCCTGCTAGACGTTTGTCTTCAGTCAGTGTTCTGGAGAAATCTGCACATGTTTGTGGGACACGTCGAAGAGTGTATGAATATAGATGCAATAAATTAAGCTCTTTCCTCAGTTTTCAACGAATCGATAGTGACTTCGTGCAGAGCAGAGCAAGTCGGCCGACATTCCGTGTTTTGTCTTTTATTTCCGATTCTTCGTTTGTGTATGTTCTATTTATTAGATTTGCGACACCGCTGTGTAGTGGTTTCCAAATGAGTCTTAAACTTGGCTGCGTACAAGAATTAAACGGTGGCGAAGCGTCCATTAAGGTTGAGGCCGAGGCTACCCAAAAAAAACTAAATAAATCTCAGATACTGAATTTAAATGTTTCCAAATATTTTACGTTAGAACTTCGTATATACACCCGCAAGTAGAATGCAACAGTCGCAGCTGTGTAGCCAATAGCAGCTCGAAATTCTGTGCTTCTGTGCGCAATAAGCCCGTTTCTTTTCCGTGATGGACTGGAGCTTCTGCAGCGTGGATACGGTTTTGAAAGCTGGCGTCAGATTTTTCTGCATCTCGCCAGCGGGTGGATACACGCCTGTGTAACGTCTTTCACGACTTCTCTAACAGAGCACTACTTGGGCCGGTATTTCACTATCATATATCTTTGTCGAAGTTATGTGGTGTAATAGGGAAATTTGTCAAAACTCGCGTGTCGTCAAATATGATGAGAGCTAGGGCCTCACCGTAGATTTGGTCATAGAAGTCGTTTATATTCTGTTCACTGCAATGTGAAGTGTAACAGCTTCGAGCGCTGAAGTCGCTACAGCTATTTGACGTCTGTAGTGTTTGTAAACATGGCTTCAAAGTTAGATTCTTAGACTTTTTTAAACAAATTAGCTTCGGCTATGGGTGAGTAAGGGGTGGGGGGGTGGGGAGGGTGAGCAAGGGGCATAGTGGATGCTATCGACTGTGTGCTGATGGGAGGTGGAATACGCTGCAAGCGACTTCATGTTCACAATCACAGCTACAGCCGTCCACCTCTGCATCTGGAAACATACATGCAGCAAGCCGGAATAGAGGATGTGGTCACTCAAATTCTTGCTTAGCTTTCCTTTCTACTTTGTCTATTTTTGAATTCTGGATGCGACAAGTTAAAAATCGCTTCATCTTTCGTACTTTTTATTCATTTTGTAGTTGTGCGAACACTAATTCTAACAATTAAATTAGTCAAAATTGAAAATTATTCTCATAGTCCATAAAGTGTACTAAACTTTTTTACCTTCACATATTCCCCTTCATTGCTTTATAAATCGCTTCACTCGATTCTGGAATTATTTTGATTGTTGCAATGTGATACTAGTGTGCTGCGTTGTTAACGAGAGTAGCTCTCGTGTATCAGGAAATGTCAGTGACACAGTTTGTCTTCTGGACGTATAGCATTTCTAAGAGTATTCTCTTTTGTAACATGAGAAGACACTCCACTGAGCAAATACTGAAATACTCTCATCCATTTGTAACTAATTTATATGTTAAGACTTGACTTCATACACTTGCAGCTCTCGTAACCAATTTTTCTGAATGCTTTCACTATCTAGACGTAAAACCTAGGGCTTCATTCAAGTGCTTACTCTTTCTCTACCGCTTTTCTTCCAAATACACACACACACAATGCAATTGCGGTACTAGCAGCTGCAGCGCATAATAAGTTGCCGTCTGCCATCTTGAAATTTGACGAAAAATGACAGTGTAATCCCATTTTTAGCGGCACGTTCAAGATCTTTGTCAAAGAAATTTGACGAATATTTGATATTCCTTTGTCAAAGAAATATGATGCTCTAATACTGGACTCAGCAGCGTCTTGCACGCCAGCAGCAAGCAGAGAAGAATCAGAAACACAAAGAACAAAAACACATTCATAATTCGTTTAAAATAAATGTGAATCATTGGATGTTGCTGCAAGATGACAAGGAATAGCTCGTGTTTTCATTGTTCCTCAGATTAAAATTTAGTAGCCTTACATATCCCATACGTTCGTAGTACTGCAGAGTGTTCGTAGTTTCTCAAATCAACGGTGAAACCTCTAACATGAATCAAGCAGTAAGCAGTGGTGGTGATAAACAGACTAGTGAAGTATGTTTCGGCGTGTCCTGTCAGGTGTCACCGACAATGTCTTGACACGGTTGTCGAAAGAAAAACGGTAAGATATCTAATATTAAAATCATTGTTGCAAAGCATGCTATTGACGTCTACGTCAAACTCCCATAGACGCGTTTATTTCATCACAAGACCCGCAAAAGTTCTGAGCTGAAAACCATGCATTCTGTACTTGTATCTCTGGATGAGTGTAAAAACGAAAGCTGAAGCAGTTTCTCTTAAATTTTAGGGAAAATTTGTAAGAAGATTCCACACAATAGTAAAATTCAAAACGATGGTTAGGTGGCAGCGTTGTAAGGAACTACTTGTTTCGATCGTACTGTGTGATGTTTGGAATGATTGACAGTGAATGGAATAAGTGGGGACTACACGAAGGGTCTTCAAAATTTTATTTCGAATGCTAAAAAGTACCAAGGTTCAATTTGACATGCCACAGCAGCTGTTAAATACAATCAGTAAGAATTGCCCATGCTCTTTCTGAAGCAGCACGAACTATGAAACACGAGAAGGTTACCGAAACAGAAGTAAAATAGATGCATTACGACTATCTGCTTTTCAGCATGGCAAAATTTGTCTTCTGATCACCAGATTTAGCTTTTTCTACTGCAGCTGTAGAATTAGATTTTCGTGCATACAAGTATCTTGTTCGACATTCTGCAAAGTAAAACTTTGGGCTTGAGACGCTGTATGACTGGAACAGAAAACTGCATTAAGGCTAGTGAGACTAATGTGTGAAACGCGAAGTGGAAGGTTAGAACCTTATAAATTCAGCAGGAGTATCTAAAATTGTGACGAACAGAAGTATGTATTCAGAAATGGAGGATAGTATTAGAGGTAATTGACACAGTAGTAGTAAATACGGAAACTAGATTACAGGACAACCGTGAAACAATTTCCCTGTACGTAATGTTGAAAAGCTACTTAAAATATATCCTTTGACAATGAAAAACTGAAGACAACATAGCTTATGTAGAGCAGTTAGGATGAACGTCTGGAGCTTCAGCACCTCCTTCAATCCATTAGAAACAATTAATTAAAGAAAGCTTTCTCTGGATGAGTGAAATGATTGTCGATAGTTCTTGCAATTCCACGAACCACCGTGTCTTGAAGAAATAAATAAATAAGCGTGAACGCTGAAACGCGTTAAAGCATACGTTCACAACACATTGGCAAGTGACATTGTCCAACTTGACTGTGTTGGCTGTAGAGAAGGGAACTTGGAAATAAAATCGGCAGGATTTCATATCTCTCGTCACCGGTTTACGCCCAGGGAAATGGGCTGGATGACAGAAGAACTTTATAAAAAGGTTTAACTCTGCATTACTAAGTATTACATCTTGATGAATGTGTACGTGTTCAATATTTCTTGCGTTTATTTGTAAAAAATTTTGTAGTTTGTCTTAGTGGAAATAGGACTTATTTTTAGTGTTTAAGAATAGTTCAAAGATGTGTTCGAATTAGTGATCCTCAACCTAATCTACCAAAAAGGTCACGCTTCGCCATTGGAATTAAAACGTTTGTCAAAGTCTTTTATTTTGCTTAACCGTGCTGTATTTCCTCAGTCAAGTGTAAATCGCTTTGCAGGGAAATGAATCATTTAATCAATAATTGTGTGCATACAACAGCACTGAATTTGAAGTCCGGTTAAATCCTGCCAGTGGCTAGAAATCGAATTGTAGCGAGACGCTTCTCCTCGCAGCTTACAACCTATGATGTATTTATTTTTCGTTAAGAACGGTTTGATGTTCAGCAGTTACCAGATATTACGAAAATCATAAGCTACCGTCTAAGTAACAAAGTAAGTCAACTATTCCTTCTGTTAGCCACTTCTTTGCCAGCATTTATCTTGGCTTATCTGGCCCTGTTACTCTTCAGACAGCCAAGGCAGACTCCCGTTTCTGTTCCTGTGTAAAACCAACAGGAATCTCGTAGACATTTATCATATCAACAAATCAACACGGGGCACTGTGATTGCGTACTGCAGTCGGTTACGAAATTGGTTCGTTGGTCGACCAATACAATAGTGCGTGAGGACCTAGATCTCGCCTTAACACCGAGTGAGGTGGCGCAGTGGCTAGCAGACTGGACTCGCATTCGGGAGGACGACGGTTCAATCCCGTGTCCGGCTATCCTGATTTAGGTTTTCCGTGATTTCCCTAAATCGCTCCAGGCAAATGCCGGGACTGTTTCTTCGAAAGGGCACGGCCGACTTCCTTTCCTAATCCGAGGAGACCGATGACCTCGCTGTCTGGTCTGCTCCCCCAAAACAACCCAACCCACCTCGCCTTAACAGAACGACTTACAGTGCAGCCCAGTGTTTCCGTTCATGCCATATTTACACGTCTTTCGCCGTAGTTAGCACACTAAGCATAAAAACCAAAGCCGCAAGGCAACCGGAGACCCCTGTGGGTCCGGGGATTAGAATAGGCCCGAGGTATTCCTGCCTGTCGTGAGACTCCTTTTAGTCGCCTCTTACGTTTCAGCCTATAGTTGATGGTCCCCTGTAGGGTTTGACCACCATTTTTGAAAACTTTCCCGAAGAGCGAGCCAATTTGGGAAAGACGCCTTACATGGTGCATAGTGTCAATGTGCTGAGACACCTCGCATCGTTCATTGATGTAGATCGGCACTTCTGCTCATTCTACAACTGTTGGGTGAGGTCACCCACCTGGATAGGTATTTTTCCATAATCTGTGCAGTATGTTTTCTCCACTCACGATGCTAATGGACTTCTTTGCTTGGTTGCACCTGATATCCACCACAGTAGCCAGTCTGTTGTGGTGAGGCCACCATGTACCCTGTTGGTTGTAGCCCCCTGACCACACAGGGTTCAGTCTGCTGATGCCTACGCCGTTAACTCTCCTTGTATGCCATGGGGTAGATGCCCATCCCTCTGAGGCGTTGAAACTCCCGGCAATGGCCACCCTGCCAGGCGGCCTTTGCTGAGACTGGGTGGCGCCCGTGGGGAGGGCTGCAGGTCGGAGTGGGCAGATGACATGGTAAAGCATAGTCCATCATCTCTTGATGGTGGTGAAACACCAGCAGTCTCTAAGCGTTCAGGAGCTCAATTCAATGCAAAGAAGTATGAACACCAAATCGTTCCCTTCCCTGGCCATACCATGGGAGGAGCGTCATAAGGATGGTAGCATATCTTACTCACCCTGGTACCTTCTATGTTAGAGAGCTGATGGGGAATCTATCGTGACGAAGCCTCAATTTTTTGTTGAACATTTCGAGAACAAGTTTGGGGAGGTGGAGAACTTGTCCAAAGGTGTACACTTAGTCTTGCGTGTCCACTGGGGTCCAAGGGATAATCAGGTTGCCACCAGTGCCTTCATCTTGGCCTTTTAGGGTGATACATTGCCCGAGGACGTCAAGGAGATGGTTTACCACTGTGACGTAAAGCCCTATATCCCTCCCCCGCTGCAGTGCTTTAAGTGCTGTAACTTCGGCCATATGTCTACCCACGGAACTTCCAGCATCATTGCAGATGCCCTTCACATCCCAATACTACATGTGCCACCCCTCCAATCTGTGTCAACTGCAGAGAGCACCATTCGCCTTGCTCACCTGACTGCAGGATTCTCCAGAAAGAAAGGAAAATCATGGAGTAAAAGACCCTGGACCAGCTCACCTACTCTGAGGCTAAGAGAAAATTTGAGCACTTGCAGTGGCATAAGACGATGACATACACACAGGATGCAACAACAGTTCTGGCACCATCAGCTCCATCAACCCATGGCACATCTTGGAGCTGGAAGACTATACCTGCCCCCGTGATGGTCAGGTGCATTTCCCTCCCTGTAGCTCCTGCACCTCCCACTTTGGGAGAAACACCCACCAACCATAGGGGACATTGATCCCCACTTCTAAGCTGGAGAAGTGCAAGTCTTCTTTGCTTCTCGCACTAGGAAGGGGTCTCTTGGGTTGCTCCCTTCCCAGGTTTCTTCTGGTTGGAAAGAAGACACCCGCCAGTGGCTGAAGAGCCCAAAAGCAGCTGGTCGTAGAGCTCCATGCTCATCCTGAGTCGTGGAGACTGAGCCAGTGAAGTCCTCCCAGCCAGAGAAACCCAAGAAGCAGCGAGAGAAATCAAAAAAGAAAACCCCTAAGACCAAGGAAATTGCTACCTACAAGCTCTGCGGCTGAGGATGGGGCGGAGATTTTGGCATCGAGGACCTAGATCTCCCCAGACCCTTGGACACAATGGGTACAGGCTGCTCAGGCAATAAATCGGTGGCAGCAGGTGACTGAGGCGTAAACTCCCTCACTGAACGTTCCATACCTTCCCAGTCTCAAGATGTCATCCTGCAGTGGAATTGAGGCGGTTTTTTCCACCGCCAGGCTGAGCTACAGCAAGTGTTAAGCTTTACACCTGCTATCTCGTTTGCTCTCCAGGAAACCTGGTCCCCAGCAATGCGGCCCCTGACCCTGGTGGTTATAAGGGATATTACAGGAACTGTAGCAACTGTAATCAAGAGTCAGGTGGAATTTGCATTTATATCCTAAATGGTTAGTAGTGAACATGTGCCACTTCAAACCCCCTCTTGAAGTTGTGGCTGTCAGAATGGCATTGAGGTGGTCACTCTGTTCAAAACAAAGTACCCATTATGTTAGAGCTTAGAACATCATCTAAGATTCTACAAAAAGTCGATGACAAGGAAACTGGAAGATAGAACTGTGCTTCATTTCTATTACCCTCCTTATAGATGGAAGTGAAACATGGACGATAAATAGTTTGGACAAGAAGAGAATAGAAGCTTTCGAAATATGGTGCTACAGAAGAATGCTGAAGATTAGATGGGTAGATCACATAACTAATGAGGAAGTATTGAATAGGATTGGGGAGAAGAGAAGTTTGTGGCACAACTTGACCAGAAGAAGGGATCGGTTGGTAGGACATGTTCTGAGGCATCAAGGGATCACCAATTTAGTATTGGAGGGCAGCGTGGAGGGTAAAAATCGTAGAGGGAGACCAAGAGATGAATACACTAAGCAGGTTCAGAAGGATGTAGGTTGCAGTAAGTACTGGGAGATGAAAAAGCTTGCACAGGATAGAGTAGCATGGAGAGCTGCATCAAACCAGTCTCAGGACTGAAGACAACAACAACAACAACAACATAGATGGGTATGACCTGTGCCTTTTTACAAGAACTGGGTACAGTTTCATGTTCAAGGGATCTAAGATAGATGATTATAAGAGGGCTAACTCAGCCGCAGATCCAGTATAGAATCTGACAAATAACATGGGAGCCTGAAGCTTTGTTACATTTCAAAGATTTGAGCTGCTTCTCACGTCACTGACATTAGTACTTATTTCATTCATCTTTTCAATGTTATGAGGAATAAATTCCGGAAATTCTTCTAGATTTTCCATTGTATTGGAGCATTTGGAAACGGAGTAATGCATGTCAACCTTCTGCTTTTTCTACACTCAATTTGTCCCCCTCATTCTCTAGGGACTGGATCCTAACACTGGTGCCACTGGCAGCCTTTACATATGACCAGAATTTATTTGGGTATTATAAAATGCCATTTGACAATATTTTGTTGCGGTTGTCATTGAAGGCATCACGCTTTTCTGACAAGCAAACGTGTTTCATGCGGCACCTATCTATAGCCCTACACTTTCACACCTATTGTGCAGTAATGTTCCTTTAGAAGTTCTTTCACAGCGACTCTGTATCACGGAGGTTATCTCCCATCATGAACTGTTGTACTGGGTACATATCTATCAAGCACATGGTTAATTACCCTTTCGAACTTGAGCCGTAGTTCCTCTACATGCTCCTGCCCTATGCTGAAAGTTCATTGGCACAGGACGCCACTGATTTTTATCTAGTTCACAGAACATAAATATCTCCTTTTGCTTGTTTCAGTTGCCTCTGTACTTCAGTAACCATTGTTGCCACAACCACATCATGGTGGCCGATACCAGTTTCAATGTCGATATCCTGAGAGTTCAGGTCTGTTCCTTGCATTAAATCCAATATATTTCCGTCATGACTGGGGTTCTTAACTATCAGTTCCAGATAATTGTTGAAGGCATCTAGTGAACTTTCACAGGACTTTCTACCACACCCACCACTAACAAAACTAATTTTCCCAATTTTTGGATGATCGAAGTCTCCACCAATGATTACAGTATGAGTGGGAACTTTCTAAGAAGTGAACTGAGGTTTCCTCTAAAGTTTTCAGTTACATCGGGAGAAGAGTCTGTCGGGCGATAGGTTTGAATTATACCCAGTCTTGCTCAATCACTCACTCACTCACATGCAGCTTCAATTTCTCTGTGGATTTGAGTTACTCTGCTGCGACAAATACACCACCTCCATCTCTCATTTGGCTACCCTTTCGATATACACCAAAATTTTCCCTAAAACTCTATCAGTTTTGAGTTTGAACCAGCTTTCTGTAACTACCATAATGAGCTTCACTGCTTTTCATGAGCACTTCAAACTCTGGCACTTCGTTGAATATGCAGTTCACCATTAGGATTTTAATACTCCCACCTGTGGGATGCGTTTCTTTTGATCTTGCACTGGTACTTCTGGGTTTCCTACAGCGAGTGTTGTTTGAATGTATGAACACCACCAGGTAGTGAGAGGTTGATGAAGCTGGAATGCCTACATGCACTATGTCACATCTGATACAGTAGTGCTTCTGTCAGATCAGGGCAAGCTAAGTAGTTCATCACGTGCCACACGAAAAGCCCAGTGAGCTGCTACTGGTGTCTACATTCCAGCAACACTCAAATATCTTGCCGAAACAGCCGAATGTATTACTTGTGGTAAGGATGTTCATGAGGGCAATTGCCCGCCACCTTCTCCCTGCTGTATAAACTAGAATGGCGATCATGGAGCCTCATTTCGTTAATGTCCTGTGTATCTCCATGAGAAAGCTGTCCAGGAGATCCGAGAGAAGGAAAAAGAGCCTTACCCTGTAGTTACCAAGCTGTGTTGTCCGCCATCTGGTACTAACAGCGTCATTCTTTGTACTCCTTGCTCCACAAACGAAATCGCCACACAGACATGTGACCTCAAATTTAGCATTGCAGTTGTAAAATCGCCCAGTGTCATGTTAGTATCCCCTCCTCCTCCAACTGTACAACAAGCCACCAGATCTTCTTCTCTGGTGGCAAATCACTTTCTACACAACCAGGAGGCTGGAAATCACAGACTGAGTTGCCCTGTGAAGGTTTTAAACATCCTGCAAGCCAACACACACCTGAGCCTTCATCTGCTAACTGCAAAGGCTCAGAGATACCAAAGGCAAACGGTCTTCCCCTTCACTGACTCGCAGGTCCTGACAAGCAGTGTTGTCGCATGATACCTTCACCTGCCCAGGCTCTGTTCTGCCAGTGCCAACCTCTCTTCTGCCATGGAAGTTGCACACTAAGCGAGAATGCCGGCACTTCTGTAGATTGCATGGAACAGGAGCCTCCAACCACTGCACCCTATAGCAGTGAGGCTTTGAAGGCGGACACCCAGCCACTGAGGTGACAACCCATCATTTTCCCTCCTCCCATTTCCCTTTCATGACTTCCCGCCAGTGGAATGTTTGTCAATACATCCAGCAAGTAGGAATTAAGCTGCTCTTGGAATCGTAGCATCCTCTTATCTGCCTCCAGAAAACAAAATCGCCCTTGTGATGGTTACGACTTCTATCATTTCTTTCCAGTCCACGTCGACCTTCCCCCCGAATGATTGCATTCCAGTTCGTGAAGGATTCATGCTGCTCGTATTGGGTGACGTTCATATTCAAACCACCTCACCGAACACTTGACTGCAGGTTGTTGCAGTTTGCATTTTCCTTCATCGCTTCACTTCTTCCCCTTTCTATTGTTCACATCACTCCAGCATGTGGTGTTAGCAGTGCAGACCACCTCCAGCCTTTGGCCAACGCCCTCACCTTTCTCTGCAGCATTCGTGACTTAAATGCACACCATACACATTGAGGCTCTTCAAGAACCTGCGAGACATGCGCTATCTCAGCCGACCTTCACTACAAACTCAACCTCATCTGCCTTAACACTGAAGCACCCACGTTCCTATCAGACTCCACACACAGCTATTCCTATTTGGACCTCTCGTTCTGCTCTGTGCAGTTTGTCTCGAGTGCTCCATTCTGTGACATGTACTCGAGCAACAGTTTCCTGTGTGCTATCCTTTCACTGACACAAACCCTACATACATGTTAATCTGTTGGTAGCTTTCTAAGGCTGAGTGGAGGCTTTACTCCTCCCTGGCGACCTTCAATGAAAAAACTTCCACTAGCGCTGATGAGGTAGAATACCTTACAAACGTACCCTTGCTGCCGCTGCACATTTCATTCCTCGGACTTCCTCTTTACTGCACTGTGTCCTGGCTCTCTTGTGGATTGAGGCGAGCTGCGACGCATTTTATGGGCGGAAACGTGCTCAACGCGTTTATAACTGTCGTCCTACGATGGTAAACTACATTTCTTACAAACAGTTGTGTGCGCATTGACGCTGTGTTCTTAGAGATAGCTAAAACGTAGGTGAATTTCATTTTCTAATTTTAAGTCCCACTCGCTCTTCTGTCATGTGGGCCAAACTCACACGGCTGTCTGGGAGAAATGTCCTTTCTCAAATTTGCGCCATGACAGTAGCAGATGTCATAGTAGACTCCACTGCTATTTACAGCACCTTGGGCTGTTGGTTTGTGGAGGTTTGGAGCTCTACACGTTATCACCCGGCCTTCCTCGATTGAAAACAAGTGGCGGTGGCTCGGACAATAACTTTACTTTATCAGAATCGTGATGGCCACAATGTCGCCTTTACTACGAGGGAGGTGTACTGTGCTCTCACTTCATCCCGATCCTCTGCCCCAGGACTGGATGATGTTAACATTCAGATGTTGCAGCACCTTTTCTCGCAGGCAAGTGTTCTCTCCTTCATATGTACAATCTCCTCTGGGTGGAGGGAAGATTTCCCAGATGCTGGACTGAAGCCACTGTCAAACACAAGCATAATCATGGTAAGAACAAGCACTCTTCTAGCTACTGCCCCATTTCCCTCAGCAGCTGTTTGCAAGGTGATCTAACATAAGATTCATCACCAGCTGGTGCAGTGGTTAGTCCTGCAATTTACTAACCAGTGCCCAGTGTGGATTTAGTGCGCCATTCTCCTGTTGACAATCTCGTCACTTCGTCCACCTACATCGTGAACAGCTTTTTACGGAAACCCCAGGCAAGCTATATTTTTCGATTTGGAGAAAGCCCACGACACCCCCCTGCGGGTTCGGGGGCTAGAATAGGCCCGCGGTATTCCTGCCTGTCGTAAGAGGCGACTAAAAGGAGTCTCAAATGTTTTGGCCTTATGTGATGGTCCCCTCTCGGGTTTGACCTCCATCTTTCTCAATTATTCCGAAGAGCGAGCCAATTGGGGAAGGGCGCCTTACATGGTGCGCTGTATCCGTCGTGCATTGAGACCTTTAGCCGACTTTTTCGTCGTTGCAATGGTGTCCCGCTCGTTTTCCGTCTCTTGGGCGGGGATACGTCACTGGGTGCGATTACCACGCTGCACTCTGCAGTGTTGCTTTTAACTGCGACGACGACCTTGGACATTTTTGCACCTAAGATCCAGCACGGTAGCCAGTCCGTTGTGGTGGGGCCGCCATGTACCCTCTTGGTTGTAGCCCCCTGACAACACAGGGATCGCTCTACTGATGCCTGCGCCGTTAACTCCCCACGTATGCCAAGGAGTAGATGCCTAGCCTCCTGGGGCATCGGGACTCCCGGCAACGGCCATCCTGCCAGGTGGCCTTTGCTGTGGCTGGGTGGCGCCCGTGGGGAGGGCCCTTGGTCGGAGTAGGTGGCATCAGGGCGGATGACTCGCAATGAAGCGTGGTACATCATCTCTCGCTGGCGGCCAGCCGCCAGCAGTCTCTTAGCGTTCTTGGGCTCAATGTAATGCTCAAAAGTACGATCCGAAAACGTTCCCTTCTCTGGCCACGCCGTGGGAGTAGCGTAAGTCTCAGGATGGAGGTAATAGTTATTCGCCCCGATTCTTAGTTTGCACGAGAGCTGATAGGGAGTTTTTTCTCTCCACAAAGCCTCAGTTCTTCGTCGAGTTTGGGGAGGTGAAGGGCTTGTCCAAAATGCGCTCTGGGTCAGTACTGATACAAACGGCATCCTCCACCCAGTCACACAGATCACTTGCTTGTGACAAGTTGGGGGATGTTAACGTTACCATCACACCACATAAGAGTTTAAATATGGTCCAGGGTGTTATTTTCCAAAGGGACCTCCTTTTGCAGTCTGATGACGAGCTGTGCGCCAACTTAGAACGTAGAGGTGTTCATTTCGTCCGGCGCGTTCATCGGGGTCCGAAGGACAATCAGGTTGCTACCGGTGCCTTCATCTTGGCCTTCGAGGGTGATACATTACCGGAGAAGGTCAAGGTGATGGTCTACCGTTGTGACGTCAAGCCCTATATCCCTCCCCCGATGCGGTGCTTTAAGTGCTGGAAGTTTGGGCATATGTCTTCCCGCTGCACTTCCAGCTTCACATGTCGAGATTGCGGACGCACATCACATCCCAATACTCCATGTGCCCCGCCTCCCATCTATGTCAACTGCGGAGAGCATCATTCCCCTTGCTCGCCTGACTGCAAAGTCTTTCAGAAAGAGCGCAAAATCGTGGAATATAAGACCCTGGACCGGCTGACCTATACTGAGGCCAAAAGGAAATATGACACTCCATCCCGTGAGAATGACATCTTCTTACGCAGCTGCTACAACGACTGTGCTAGCCCCATCAGTTTCCAGACTTCCAGTCAGCTCGATAAGCAGTATGACTCCTCCTGCCCCTTTGCCCGTGGGGGGCTCTACCCCACCGGTTGCTCCTGCACCACCTGCCTCAGGAGCAACATCCTCCCACCCGTCGGGTCCGTCTGTCCCCCGCTTCTCAGCCGAAGAAGCGTGTAACTTCTTCGGCTACTCTCGCCCGTAGGAGTTCCCTTGGGACCCTCCCTTCCCAGGGTTCCACCAGCGGGAAGGATGACGGCCGACAGAGGCATACGTCCTCGCCAGCGGCCAGGCGTACGGCTGCACGATCCTCCTCCGCCCCCTGCGGGTCCGGGGTAAGAATAGGCCCGAGGTATTCCTGCCTGTCGTACGAGGCGACTAAAAGGAGTTTCAACCGTTTCGGCCTTCCATGTGTTGGTCCCCCTTGGGGTTTGACCTCCATTTTTCAAAATTCTACAGAAGTATGAGCCTTTTGGGGAAGGACACCTTACGTGGTGTACCACTGGTCCTAAGTGCACTAAGACCTTGGCACTCAGTATTGTACCGGCATTGTAACCATACCCACTATTCCTCAAATTGGGCCTAAACGCCTGATGGGTTGTCCAAGTTACGCCCGTAGTGCATCTCCATCTGCACCAGCGATCATGATGAACTTTCCATGGCACCAGAAATCCAGCACGGTAGCCAGCCTGTTGTGGTGGGGTCGTCATGTACCCTCTAGGTTGTAGCCCCCTGACAACACAGGGATCGTACTTCCGATACCTGAGCTGCACACTCCCCACGTCGGCCAAGGAGTAGATGCCCGTCTCCTTGGGGCATCAGGACTCCCGGCAATGGTCATCCTGCCAGATGGCCCTTGCTGCGGCTCGGTGGCGCCCGTGGGGAGAGCCCCTGGTCGGAGTGGGTGGTATCGTGGCGGACGTTTCGCAGATGAAACGTCAACACGTATCAGGTCGCTCTGCGGCCGAGTCTTTCAAAAGAAAAGGTACCGTTTCTAGTCCTGGTTCTCCTGCCCTTTCCCCCTTGGCCACTCCATGGGAGGAGGGACAGGCCCGCCGGCTTGGGGTGAAGTACTTCCCCCGCTATTTGGTCTGTTCTCGAACCGATGGGGGACATTCGCCACCTCCAAGCCCATGTTCTTTGTTCAGCACATTGAGGACATCTTCGGGGAAATAGAGGCTCTCAGCAAGATGCGTTCAGGGTCCGTACTTATCAAGACCACCTCCGCCACACAGTCAGCAGCACTCCAGGCGTGCGACCGCCTAGGGGACATCCCAGTATCCATTGTCCCACATCTGGCACTAAATAGGACTCAGGGGGTTATTTTCCATCGTGACCTCCTGCTACAATCTGATGAGGAGCTCAGGGCCAACCTGGAGCGCCGAGGCGTGCATTTCGTCCGGCGAGTCCAGCGCGGCCCCAAAGACCGTCGAATCGACACTGGGGCCTTCATCCTCGCCTTCGAGGGGGACGTTCTCCCGTAGAAGGTAAAGGTGATGTGCTACCGGTGTGACGTGCGACCGTACGTCCCGCCTCCTGTGTGCTGTTTTAGGTGTTTGCGCTTTGGGCACATGTCGTCACGGTGTGAGGCTGAGCCCCTTTGTGGCGATTGTGGATGTCCTCTTCGTGAGGAACATCAATGCACCCCACCACCTCGGTGCAGTAATTGTCCTGGCGTCCACTCGCCTAGATCCTCAGACTGCCCCTCCTATGAGAAGGAGATAAAAGAAATCAGAACTTTGGATCGGCTCTCTTATTCTGAGACCAGGAAGAAGTATGACCGCCTTCATCCCGTGCCATTGACCACTTCGTTTGCCTCAGTTGTGTCCACTCCTTCCGCGGTATCCTCACCCCTATCCTGTCCCCCCTCCACCTCCTCTGCCCATCAGGGGGCTCTGCCCCCGCCTCCCAAATCCCTCCCTTCCAAATCCCTCCCTTCCAAATCCTCCCCCGTGGCCCCCACCCCCTCTGCCCCAGGGGACACCCTTCCTCCTCCTCCTCCCCCCACTCCACCTGAGAAGCAATCCTCTTCTCAGGCGTCCATCAGGGAAATGTTCCGGACCCCAGCTTCCGAGGTCCGGCGTTCCAAAACGGACCCCGCGCGTGAGGACGTTCTTCGGGTCCAGCCCACCATCCCTGTGCCTCCTCGGCCTTCCAAGAAGGCCTCCAAGAAGTAGTCTCTATCCCCCTCTCCACCCCGGCGCGTTTCGTCTGACGCTTCATCCGTGAGTCGCTCCTCCCGGCCGCCCTCAGTTTCGCCGGGACGCTCTGCTGCCAGGCGCTCCGCCGGCCTTCTGTCGGCAAATGATGCGGCCCCTTCTACACAACCAGGGACAGTGGCCGCAGCTGGCGACGAGTCGATGGAACCGGATCCGGCTCCCGTCGGTTGTAGCGTCTTCCCTCGCAACCTGGCCCTCCGCGGCCGTCGAGGTGACCAGCTCTTCCCCCGACTCGTTCCCCCAACTTTTTGACTAGCGATGGCGTTGTTTCATTGGAACATAAGAGGTATTCGATCTAATTGGGAGGAATTACAACTGCTCCTCCGCCTGCACTGTCCGCTCGTCCTTGGTCTCCAGGAAACCAAGTTGCGCCCGACTGACCGTATTGCCTTTACCCACTATACCTCGGAGCGGTATGACCTCACCCCTGTGGACGGTATCCCAGCTCATGGTGGGGTCATGTTGCTCGTTCGGGACGATGTCTATTACCGTCCCATCCCATTGACCACCCCACTCCAAGCAATAGCTGTCCGCATTACTCTTTCTGCTTTTACTTTTTCAGTTTGTACCATCTACACTCCACCGTCATCTGCTGTTAGTCGGGCTGACATGATGCACCTGATCGTTCAGCTTCCCCCGCCGTTCTTATTGTTTGGCGACTTCAATGCCAATCATCCCCTTTGGGGCTCTCCTGCATCCTGTCAAAGAGGCTCACTCTTGGCGGATGTCTTCAACCATCTCAATCTTGTCTGCCTCAATACCGGCGCCCTGACTTTCCTTTCGGACTCTACTCATACCTACTCCCACTTGGACCTCTCGATCTGTTCTACCACTCTTGCCCGTCGGTTCGAGTGGTATGTCCTTTCTGACACCTATGCAAGCGACCACTTCCCCTGTGTCGTTCGTCTCCTGCACCACACCCCATCCCAACGTCCTTAGAGCTGGAACATACTGAAAGCTGACTGGGGACTTTACTCCTCCCTGGCGACCTTTCTGGACCACGATTTTCCCAGTTGTGACAGTCAGGTCGAATACCTCACGGCTGTTATCATCAATGCTGCCGAACGTTCCATTCCTCGTACTACTTCTTCTTCACGTCGCGTTTCCGTCCCCTGGTCGAACGAGGCTTGTAGGGACGCTATCCGTGCTCGACGACGTGCTTTACGCACCTTTCGCCGCCATCCTACATTGGTGAATTGTATTGAATACAAACGACTCCGAGCACAATGCCGTAGAATCATCAAAGACAGCAAAAAATCTTGTTGGGCCTCTTTCACCAGCTCCTTTAACAGTTTCACTCCCTCTTCCGTCGTTTGGGGTAGCCTGCGCCGGCTGTCGGGCATTTAAGGCCCACTCCTCGGTACCTGGCCTGACCTCAGGTAATGAGGTCCTTGTTGATCCTGTGGCTGTCTCCAACGCGTTTGGCCGCTTTTTCGCGGAGGTTTCAAGCTCCGCCCATTACCACCCTGGCTTCCTTCCCTGGAAAGAGGCAGAAGAGGTTCGGCGACCTTCCTTCCACTCGCTGAATCTGGAAACTTATAATGCCCCCTTTACTATGCGGGAACTCGAACGTGCGCTTGCACTGTCCCGGTCCTCTGCTCCGGGGCCAGATGCCATTCACGTTCAGATGCTGGCACACCTTTCTCCGGCGGGCAAAAGCTTCCTTCTTCGTACCTACAATCGTGTCTGGACCGAAGGTCAAGTCCCCATGCGTTGGCGTGACGCCGTTGTTGTTCCTATACCCAAACCCGGGAAGGATAGACACCTTCCTTCTAGTTACCGCCCCATTTCTCTTACAATCTGTGTCTGTAAGGTGATGGAGCGCATGGTTAATGCTCGGTTAGTCTGGATTCTAGAATCTCGACGACTACTTACCAATGTCCAATGCGGCTTTCGTCGCCGCCGCTCCGCTGTTGACCACCTTGTGACCTTGTCGACATTCATCATGAACAACTTTTTGCGAAGGCGCCAAACGGTAGCCATGTTCTTCGACTTGGAGAAGCTTATGATACCTGTTGGAGAGGAGGTATCCTCCGCACTATGCACAGGTGGGGCCTACGCGGTCGCCTGCCCCTTTTTATTGATTCCTTTTTAACGGATCGAAAGTTTAGGGTACGTGTGGGTTCCGTATTGTCCGACGTCTTCCTCCAGGAGAACGGAGTGCCTCAGGGCTCCGTCTTGAGCGTAGCCCTTTTTGCCATCGCGATCAATCCAATTATGGATTGCATTCCACCTAATGTCTCAGGCTCTCTCTTTGTCGATGACTCCGCGATCTACTGCAGTGCCCAGAGAACATGCCTCCTGGAGCGCTGCCTTCAGCGTTGTCTAGACAGCCTATACTCATGTAGCGTGGCAAATGGCTTCCGGTTCTCTGAAGAGAAGACGGTTTGTATCAACTTTCGGCGATATAAAGCGTTCCTTCCGCCATCCTTAAATCTCGGTCCCGTTGTTCTCCCATTCGTGGAAACAACTAAGTTTCTAGGGCTCACGTTGGACAGGAAACTGTTGGTCTCCACATGTCTCTTATTTGGCGGCCCGTTGTACACGTTCCCTTAATGTCCTAAGAGTTCTTAGCGGTTCATCTTGGGGAGTGGATCGCACTGTCCTGCTTCGCTTGTATCGGTCCATAGTCCGATCGAAGCTGGATTATGGGAGCTTCGTCTACTCGTCCGCTCGGCCATCCCTCTTACGCCGGCTCTACTCCATCCACCATCGGGGGATACGTCTTGCGACCAGAGCCTTCTACACTAGTCCTGTCGAGAGTCTTTATGCTGAAGCTGCAGAGTTACCATTGACCTACCGGCGCGACGTACTGCTGTGTCGGTATGCCTGCCGGCTGTTGTCTATGCCCGACCACCCCTCTTACCAGTCCTTCTTCGCCGATTCTCTCGACTGTTAGTACGGGTTGTATGTGTCTGCCCTGCTGCCCCCCGGAGTCCGCTTCCGTCGCTTGCTTCGACAATTGGATTTTGCCCTCCCTACCACCTTCAGAGAGGGTGAGAGCCTGACACCACCTTGGCTCCAGGCTCCGGTTCATATTTATCTCGACCTCAGCTCACTCCCGAAGGAGGGTACTCCGGTTGCAGTGTATTGCTCACGGTTTGTCGAACTTCGTGCTCGACTTGCCGGTCACACCTTTATATACACAGATGGCTCCAAAACTGACGATGGTGTCGGCTGTGCCTTTGTCGTCGGGGCCGCCACCTTTAAATACCGGCTCCTCGACCAATGTTCCAGCTTTACAGCCGAGCTTTTTGCTCTCCATCAGGCCGTTCAGTATGCCCGCCGCCACCGCCATTCATCGTACGTACTCTGCTCTGACTCACTCAGTGCTCTTCAGAGCCTTGGAGCTCCCTATCTGGTCCATCCCTTGATTCAACGGATACAGGAGTCCCTCCATTCTTTCGCTGATGATGGTGGTTCTGTCAGCTTTCTGTGGGTTCCCGGACATGTAGGAGTGCCTGGGAATGAGGCTGTGGATGCTGCAGCCAAGGCTGCAGTCCTCCTGCCTCGGCCAGCCTCCCATTGTGTCTCGTTATCTGACGTTCGTGGGGATGTATGTAAGAGGCTTGTGTCGTTGTGGTGGGATGCTTGGTCATCCCTCCAAGGAAACAAGCTCCGGGCAGTAAAACCGCTTCCAACTGTATGGACAACATCCTCCCGACCATCTCGGCGCGAGGAGGTCCTTCTGACCAGGTTGCGGATTGGGCATTGCCGGTTTAGCCACCGCTACCTGCTCTCCGGTGACCCAGCCCCACAGTGCCCTTGTGGTCAGGCATTAACAGTGCGCCATGTTTTATTGTCGTGTCCCCGTTTTAGTCAATTTCGTGTTGTCCTGTCCCTGTCATCTACTTTACCGGATGTTTTAGCTGATGATGCTCGAGCAGTTTTATAACTTTAACTGGCTTGTCCAAAGACATTTAACCTTTTTACTTATTTTATCTGCATCTTTGTCAGGTCCTTCTGGTGTTCCCCCATCCCCTTGAGTTGTAACAGATTCCATGTGCTCTAACAACAGTGACTGGGCGCTAATGACCTCAGCAGTTGAGCGCCCTTAAACCCAACCAAAAAAAAAGATCCTCCTCCGTCCCAGAGACTGAATCAGTGAAGCCTTCCCAGCCGGTGAAACCCAAGGTTGAGCGAGAGAAGTCCAAGAGAAAGACCTCTAAGGCCAAAGAACTTGTGGTGGCACTGACCCCACTGCACCCTTCGGGCTCTGCGTTTGAGGATGGAGTAGAGATTCCAGCGTCCGCTGAGGACCTTGATCTCGTCGGTCCCTCAGACGCCATGGATGCCACTCGCACGGGTACTGAATTTGTGGCAGTGAGTGAACAAGCGGCGTAAATTGCCTTCCCAGTCCTTTCACGCCTTTATCATCCATGGACAATATCATCCTCCAGTGGAACTGCGGCGGTTTTTTCCACCATCTAGCTGAGCTCCAACAACTTATCAGCTTTCACCCTTTCTTCTGCATTGCTCTTCAGGAAACTTGGTTTCCAGCAATGTGAACCCCCGCCCTCCGTGGCTATCGGGGTTATTATAAGAACCGGGCAGCATATGAAAGGGTGTCTGGTGGCTCCTGCCTCTATGTCCTTCACACTCTGCACAGCGAGTCTGTCCCTCTCCAAACACCTTTAGAGGCTGTCGCTGTTCGGGTGTGGACACCACAGGCTGTTATCGTCTGCAGTCTTTACCTTCCACCGGATGGTGATGTCTTGCAGCATGTCCTGGCTGCGTTGATAGCCCAATTGCCGCCACCTTTCTTGCTATTGGGCGACTTCAACGCCCATAACTCTGTGGGGTGGGTCAGTGTCAACAGGTCGAGGCGCCACCATTGAGCATTTATTGTCGCAGCTCGATCTCTCGCTGTTAAACGATGGTGCCTTCACACACTTCAGTGTGGCACATGGCACATACTCCGCCATTGACCTTTCAATCTGTAGCCCTAGCCTCTTACCGTCTGTCCAATGGAGTGTGCATGACGACCTGTGTGGTAGTGACCACTTTCCGATCTTTCTGTCACTACCACAGCGTCAATCTTCTGGGCGCCCTAGCAGATGGGCTATGAATAAGGCTGACTGGGACTTGTTCTCCTCCACTGCCGCTATTGAGCCTCTCTCTAATAATGACAGTGATGTGGTGGTTCAATCGGTCACCACCGGCATCATTACTGCCGCCAAATCTGCCATTCCCCGCTCCTCTGGGTCCCCTCGGCGGCGGACTGTGCCTTGGTGGTCGCCTGAGATCGCTGCAGAGATTAAAGATCGCCGGCGGGCGCTCCAGCGTCACAAGCGACATCCCTGCATTGAACACCTGATCACCTTCAAACGGCTGCGTGCGCGGGCCCACCGCCTTATCCGCCAAAGCAAGCAGGAGTGCTGGGAGCGGTATGTGTCCACCATTGGCCTCCATGTCACTCCATCACAGGTCTGGGCCAAGATTCAACGCGTCTACGGCTATCGGACACCTGTCAGCGTCCCTGCGCTCTCACTGAATGGAGCAGTTTGTACTGACTCCGACGTCATTGCATACCACTTATCAGAGCATTTTGCTAAGAGTTCCGCTTCTGCAAATTAACCCCTGGCCTTCCCTTCCATTAAAAAGCGGATGGAACGTCGGAGCCTTTCTTTTCGCACCCACACTTCTGAATCCTACAACGCTCCATTCAGTGAGTGGGAATTTCACAGTGCCCTTGCCGCTTGCCCTGATACCGCTCCTGGGCCAGATAGCATCCACTGTCAGATGATGAAACACCTTTCAGTGGACTGCAAGCGACGCCTCCTCGACCTGTACAACCGTCTCTGGGTCAAGGGTGAGTTTCCGTCGCAATGGCGGGAGAGCATTGTCATCCCCGTTTTGAAACCGGGCAAGAGCCCTTTGGAGGTGGACAGCTACCGCCCCATTAGCCTCACCAACGTTCTTTGCAAGCTTCTCGAACGGATGGTGAGCCAGCGCTTGAATTGGGTACTGGAGTCTCGGGGCCTTCTGGCTCCGTCTCAGGGTGGGTTCCGTAAAGGCCGCTCCGCCGCCGACAATCTGGTGAGCCTGGAGTCTGCCATCCGTACTGCCTTTGCCCGCCGTCAGCACCTGGTCGCTGTCTTTTTCGACATGCGGAAGGCGTACGATACGACATGGCGTCATCACATCCTTTCTACGCTTCATGGATGGGGTCTTCGGGGCCCTCTGCCGATTTATATCTGCAATTTCCTGTCGTATCGTACCTTCCGCGTGCAAGTCGCAGCTTCATGTAGTTCCTCCAACGTCCAGGAGAACGGTGTGCCACAGGGTTCTGTTTTAAGTGTCTGCCTGTTTTTAATAGCCATTAACGGGCTCGCTGCGGCCGTGGGAAATTCTGTCTCCGCTTCCCTGTATGCTGACGACTTCTGCCTTTACTACAGCTCTATTGGCATTGCAGCTGCTGAACGTCAGCTACAGGGCGCAATCCGCAAGGCGCAGACTTGGGCTGCAGCGCATGGTTTTCAGTTTTCAGCAGCCAAGACCCGCGTTATGCATTTCTGCCGGCGCCGAACGGTCCATCCTGAGCCGCGGCTTTCTCTTGACAACGAACGTCTTGCTGTGGTGGATACCCACAGGTTTTTGGGGGTGGTTTTCGATGCCCGGTTGACTTGGCTGCCTCATATCCGGCAGCTTAAACAGACGTGTTGGCGGCATCTAAACGCTCTGAGATGCTTGAGCCACACCCGCTGGGGCGCCGACCGATCTACCCTGTTGCGGCTCTACCAGGCATTAATCCAGTCCCGTCTGGATTATGGGAGCCTGGCTTATGGCTCAGCATCCCCATATGCGTTGCGGGTGCTGGACCCACTTCTCCACAGCGGGATATGCCTTGCCACTGGTGCTTTCCGCACCAGCCCTGTGGACAGCATAGTAGTGGAGGCAGGTGTCCCTCCACTGTGGTTACGACGCCAACGTTTGCTGGCCGCTTATGCTGCCCATGTTTTAAGCTTGCCTGGGCATCCAAACTATCGTCTCCTGTTCCCGTGATCGGTCGTCCATCTGCCAGAACGTCGGTCCTGGTCTGGTTGTACTATCGTGGTCCACGTCAAAGAGCTTCTCTCCGGGCTTCGGGTTTTCACTGTTCCGCCTCCTTTCCAGGTCACTTTGCATACACCTCCATGGTTTGTTCCTCGCCCTTGCCTTCGGCTCGACTTGACACAGGGCCCGAAGGACTCAGTCCCTCCAGAGGCCTTCTGCCGCCGCTTTTATTCCATCCTGGCCATGTATCAGGGCTCTGGCATTGTTTACACTGACGGTTCGATGGTTGCTGGTCGTGTCGGGTATGCGCTCACTCTAGGGGACCATTCCAAACAACGTTCCTTGCAGGATGGCTGCAGTGTTTACACTGCTGAGCTGGTCGCCATCTTTCGTGCCCTAGAGTATATCCGCTTCTGCTCAGGTGAGTCCTCCGTTATCTGTAGCGATTCCCTGAGCGGTTTACGAGCTCTCGACCAGTGTTTCCCTCATTCTTGTCTGGTGATGCCTATCCAAGAGTCCCTGCATACTCTTGCCTGTTGCGGCCGCTCTGTGGTCTTTGTGTGGACCCCCGGTCATGTCGGTATCCTGGGCAATGAACATGTTGACCGCCTGGGAAAAGAGGCCACGAGTAAACCATCTCTGGATGTTGGCCTCCCAGAGATTGATTTGCAGGCAGTCCTCCGCCGAAAATTTTTTGCGCTTTGGGACGCTGAATGGCGCGATCGGATCACGCCCAATAAACTCCGTGCCATTAAGGAGACGACTGTGTGGCGGTCATCCATGCGAGCCAACCGCAGGGACTCAGTCATCCTTTGTCGGCTCCGCATTGGCCACTCCCGGCTGACACACAGTTATTTACTGCGCCGGGAGGACCCTCCTCAATGTCGCTGCGGGGCGGCTTTGACAGTGGCCCACATTTTGTTGGCCTGCCCCCTTTTAGCTGTGGTCAGGCAGACATTTGCACTGCCTGATACGCTCCCTGCCCTTTTATCTGATGACCCTGTTATGGCTGGCTTAGTTTTACGTTTTATTCGGGCAGGGGGTTTTTATCGTTTACTCTGAGTGTTTGTTCTTTTGTGTTGATTCTGGCCATTGGCCTACGATTTTCCGCTGAGTTTTTAATGTGTTCTTGGTGGTTGGCTTTTCCTTTTTATCTCTATGGTCGGCCAACCACCGTCACACTCTGTGTGATTTTAATTTGTTTTGTCTGATCTCTGTAGGAGTATTTCTTGTCCTGTGTCTGACATCTTTCCTGCTGTTCGTTTTTATTCTCTTTGGGTGGTTTTAATTTTTTGGAGAAAGGGATCGATGACCGTCGCAGTCTGGTCCCTTAAATCCCCCAAACCAACCAAAGCCCACGACATCTGTTGGATGACTGGCTTCCTCTGTACCCCCTACTCCTAGCTTCCCTGTTCCCCTCCACAATTTTTAAAAGATGGAGGTTTCAATGTGTGTGTGTGTGTGTGTGTGTGTGTGTGTGTGTGTGTGTGTGTGTGTGTGTGTGTGTGTGTGTGTGTGTGTGTGTGTGTGTGTGTGTGTGTGTGAGTTGCGTCTCGCCAGACACCTTTATCCAAGAAATCGGCGTACCTCAGGGTTACGTCCTCAGTATTGTCCTCTTCGCTATCGCCATTAATGCTATAACGGTCTGCCTCCTGCCAGGCCTCTCTGGCTCCCTTTTTATTGACGATTTTGTCATCTACTGCAGTTGTCCACGGACCTCTCACATAGAGCGACGTCTTCAGCGATGTCTCGAACTTCCTTGCACATGGAGCATCGACAACTGTATTGCTTTTTCCACTGACAAAACAGTTTTGTGGATTCCTGGCAGTGTAGTTGGTTTCTCCCACCATCTTCACACCTTTTGCCTGCTGCTCTTCTGTTCGTTGGAACTACGAAATTCCTGGGGCTCATGTTCGATAGAAAACTCTTCTTTCTCCCATGTGCCCTACCTGGCATCCCACTGGTATGTGGTCCCTCGATTTCCTACATGTCCTCAACTGTACTTCCTGGGAGCAGATCGAACCACCGTCTTCTGTTTGTACCGGTCCCTTGTCCATTCGAAACTAGACTACAGGTGCTCTGTTTATGCATTTGTCCATCGTACACGATCTCAACACTACCCACCATTGTGGCATCTGTTTGGCCACTGGCGCCTTTTCCTTTTAGTGTACACTGAAGACGCTGAACTACCAGTCATACTGATGTGATATTCTCATCAGCAGATACACATGGAGTTTGTCTGCCACGCCTGGCCACCCGTCGTATGCCTCCTTCGATGACTCCTTTCACTATAGGGCCTATCCCTCTTCAGTTGCCTCCTGGAGTCCATTTCCAGTTCTTGCTCCAGCAGCTGAAGTTTGCAGTGCCTGCAACTTACCCAGTTGGAGTGAGCCCTTCAGCACGTCGGCTTTGTGTGGCGGACCATGTTCATCTAAGCTTTAATTTGCTTCCTAAGGACACTAATGCTGCCTCACTCTATTGCCTGCAACTTCACTACCCACACAAGGGACTTCGAGATTGTACCTTTCTGTACACTAACGGCTCTGGCTGCACTATCAGGTGTGCATTTGTCATTGGCGCACACGTTCTTCAGTATCAGCTTCTGCACCACTGCTCAGTATTAGCTGCAGAGCTCTTCCCCCTCTATCAGGCCAGAGTACATCTGGTGACACAGGCTTTCCGACTGTCATCTGCTCAGACTTAGGGGTTGGGCAGTGTACAGTGCACAAAGACAAGGGCACTATGCGCAATGAGTCCAGGAAAACTCACTGGCTCACCCTTGATGGATCCACTGTGACATTCATGCGGGTTCCTGTTCATGTCAGCCTGCCTGGAAATGAGCCTGCTGAAGCTGCTGCCAAGACTGCTGTCCTCTTACCACAGCCTGCTAGGTCTTACACTCTCTCAGATGATCCCTGTTCCAGCCTGCCAGCAGGTGGTGTCACTTTGGCACTACCACTTGTCCTCCATTCTAGGGAACAATCTCCAGGTTATTTAGGCTCTCCCAGTGATATGGACCACCTCCTCCTCTGCCCTCTCGACGTGAGATCATTTTAGCTAGGTTGTCCCTCTAGCCATCGTCATTTGTTTGGAGATGATCCCTCACCACTTTTTACTCATTACCCTCAGTCTCTGACGGATCGCGACATCCCGACGGAATGCCCTTTCCTTAAACATTTACGTTCTCATTTAAGTTTGCTGTTACGTTATCACACGCCTTAGCGAGCGACGCACGGACTGTCGGCCGCGTTTTGCTTTCGATCCGTCGTAGCAATACGGCGAAAGACATTTAATATTCAGTTCAGGACCTCCATTGTGTGTATGGCGTATTTTATGGACCTTTCTCAGTCCTTATTTTTAGGCTCTTTCCTTCCGTCGGTTGTTCTATGGTTCTGACTTGGGCGCGTGAGACCCAAATTTTTGCGCCTTACAACAAAAACCGCAAACTGTCTGGAATGATGGAAGCCACTTGTCCAGAGTCCCAGTGTTCCTGGGACAGGCGCTACCTACTCCTTTGTGTGCACTGAGTCAACAGACTGTGTATCTGTTGTGCTCCCTGCGTTGTCAGAAGTCACGTTTTAGTACGATTAGGTGTAAGCCTCGGTTTACACAAGTACTGTCTGTGCAGATAAATTAGATGTCCTGACCTCTTCGGTATTTTAATAAATTTTGCCTCATTCCTATTACCCAGTCAGCAGCGTAACCAGATTTTACAAATTATTTCTGGCGCATCCACGATGTAATGTGTAAGTAGCGTTGAGACTGATATAGCGCTTTCAGGTGAGCCATTTTGGAGGAATTCCTAGCTACTGATTTTATTTACTACAGTGATCTGGTATGTCACAAGACGTGCTTTCAACAAGCTTTAACCTTTTGAGCTGGGATTTCATCATAACTTCGTGCTGTAGGCTCCGTCTCCAGATGATACTCTAGACTAACGAATAAAAGCCAGAGAGGTTGGCATCATCTTCTGAAGGTTTGCTGCTGTATATGATGGCCAAGACTTTGAATGCACAGTTTCGCATGGGGACAAAATCTGGCTGTTTGTGCATTTTTTTGGACAATCCTGACTATCAGTTCGTTCCAGAAGCCTATGGAAATGGGCGATAAAGTTAGTGCGCTGCTGCTACATGTCTGGAACAGTCGGTAGAGCACTAAAACAATAAACACAAAGGTCCCCGAGCTGTAGTCTGTCCAGTACAGTTTTATTCTGGCAGTAACTTCAAATTCTAGAGTTCCTCACATTTCTTGTCTCAGCCTGGAATATATTCTTTATATATCCTCGGGGTATATGCATCTTTGCCTTTGCCGTTGCCGTGACCATCACAAAGCTGTTCTTGTTACCAGCAGAAAGAGGAATTCAGTCCAGGCATTCATCGTTTTACAACAAATCATACCAATCAGCTGTTTGCAGGTTCCCTTTGTACCGAGGAATTGCCATTATCAATGGGAAACTTCCCCTGAGCGACGTAGTATTGAATGAGGGAAATCTGACAATTTTGAGTTGTGAACAACGATGGTTCCCGTCAGCAGTGCCAAACGCAGGTTTGTGTCGTTCTCCAGTTCCAAGCTGCTTAAGTGAAGGCATCGGTCTTCAGCATTGAAAACAAAATGGATGTTGTTTTCTACTGTCTACTTCACGAATGTTTGAAGAACATGTCGGCCAAGGAAAGAGATGGTGGATACCAGTTACGATTAGTTCACCAGATTCGGTGGTTAATTAATAGTGTCGTGAGTTGGTTAGCAGGTAAGCATTTCTATTCTAGTCGGACTTGTTGGTTACTCGGTAGGCATGGTGTATGTCGCACCAGCAGTATCGAATCTCTCTCTTTTCTCCTCCAGAGCGTAGCTGATCTCCATCTGTACGATTTCCCTGTAGGACATATCATTGCTTTTGAACAGCATGTTCTGTAGAATTTTTGCTAATGCTCTCGAATTTTCATTTGACATAAATAACTGCTCTCATTTTCCTAGAGATGTGGCCCTGTAAAAATAACTTCCGATGTACTGCTGATTCATTCCTTCTCTGTCCAATAAGGTCTTCGCGTACATCAAGGAGACATACAGCTATTGTCTGGCAGACAGGTGTTGCACTACACGGGGGTCACATGTAGGACACTTTCAGGTAAAACCTACCGATGTGAAGCTACATAGACCCCTGAAACAGCTGTCAACAGCTGTCAACTGTGTAACTCCAAAGCTTCATTTTACCTTAGGTAAGCAGTCCGTTCACATGCTGCTCAACAGAGTAGAGTAAGCGGTGAGAGACAATGCTGTAGTTGACTTACGGAGTAATATTCAACGAGCTTTTGAGCTCAGTGGGAAGGAGATTAAAAAGTTCCAGAACAGCAAACTTAACATCTCCACAGAAGTGACAGGTTACGTAAGTTGTCAGTCATTGATTTGGTGTTACACATGTGAAATGCTGAGCTGTGTTCAGACAATGGAGTCCTTGATAGCAACACATTAGAGAACTAAATGTATTGAGAAGCAAACAAGTTTAGCCAGCTGGGAATACTTCAGATTCTTGAAATTACTTTACGCACGAGTATACTCACTTTACTAAGCAGTGAAGATAGTCAGGGGAAGAGAATAGGCGGCCCAGAAGGTAATTAGGTTTCTTTTCATACAGTGCACAGGAACGAACTAAGCTGCTTTTGTGACCATTTCGTCTCCAATATGAGAGCTTTCTTGATGCAAAAAAAGCTGATCACTTTTTTTCTCGGTTGGATGAACGCCATGTTCCCACTGTAGTTGGCAGTTGGTGCAAACGCCCAGAAACGTGGTGCTACCAATTCACCTGCTGGCTGTTGACTGTCATTGTGGTAATCTGGCTTTTTGTGACTTCATCTAAATTGCACAGTACGTACCTTGTTTAGGTTGGCTAAAAAGGAGTTTCCAGCAAAGCATACCAAGTGGTACCTGGAGTGAGGACACTGTCTCAAAAGACAGAGCAACACTTCAAAACGTTTATTAATACTAAACATTACTTTCCAATTTACATCAAAAGAGATGAATTAAGAATATGAAACTGAAAGAATTCGCAAGAATCATACATTTAACTAACATAAATCCTTCAAATTTTGCAAATTCTTGGAACACTGAGACAAAACTTTTTTTTTTCTTAAATCACTAGATAATCGTGCAAGCAAAGTCAGTGAATTAGACATGCAGGTCAGAAAACAATGGGGAATGAATTTACACACGTTGGACCAAAGGGAATATTGGAATGTATGAGGCAGCAGATGCAATAACAAAGAATTGAAACACAGGAAAAAAACACTTGGTTTGACAGAATGCAATGCACTTTCCTCTGGCCAATCCTTAGCCACCACAAGTTGCCACAATCCACTGCAGGGCCCAGTATTGCTAACAGTCGTTAACCTCCAGTCAGTGGCAACTGATACAACATTTCAGATGCCAACGTTTACTGGAACTCAAATGCCCATCCAAGCACATTTTACATAATCTCAGATCAACCATAATTAGTTTTTGGAAACCAACATCCGTAAAATTGATAGCCATAGCAAGGACAGTCACAAAATAGCAATGATAGCATTAGGATAACATAATTAACTTTCAAATTCACTCCCCTTATCAATGACATGGCTATCTCCATCAGTTAATCACATTCTGCTACGATCTTCATGTAAACTCACATCTCTATATAGTTACATCAAACCCATCAAAGGTTGGCAGCAATGCTTCGGTAACCTTCCATTCAATATAACTAGGGGAACCTATGTTTAATGTACTGTCATGTTTTCTGTCCATGTGTTAATGGAATAAAAAAGGTTTGACTACCAACACTTCTCATACAGTCATATTCCATATCTGACAGATGTGGAGCGTTACATAAAACTCGGGAAGGGTATTGAGAGATGAGAAACGTTTTAGATAACACAAACTGTCAACATCTTGATACTGCCTCGAACAATGGAAGTTAATTCTCATAGGGAATAGTCCACCCTTTCTTCTACACCAGTTTTGAGCCACCAAAATGTAAGGTGTCTTTAATCACAATGAAAGTATAGCAATGTATAGGATGTGCAAGCTGAAGCAAAGAATTAAGCCTTAGCCAGACACAAGTAACACCATGTTAATCCGTAGGGAAGTCCAATAATCTTCAGTAATCTCTGCCTAAATCCACAATTGTAACAAGTCTTATCATGCAAGTAAGGACATCATTCCATGTAAGCTCTGGCATATCAGCAGAATCAAGACAGTGCCATTCATCAATTATTTCAAATGTGCCATCACTGCTCATATACTGCAGACATCATAGTCTTGCCCCACCAGCCTTCACCAATTGACTCCACACTGCTCTCCTCTGATTCCTGTGTTGCCACCAGTACTGGTCAAGGAGGCTGTAATTTGCAGATGTGCCACACATTGTCCTAACAGATATTCTGTTATAATGCTGGTGGTCATGAAAAGTTTATTCTACACCAACCACAACTGCATGCACATCATTAAAATAAATCAGATGAGGATGGACACAGAACTGAAGGCATTTTTTTCTGAAACACTATTCCACTGGTGTTACTAAAAGGCTAACCAAATTAATGGCATGCACTACCAGTTTCATCTTGCTTACAGATATCTGATAGCTTCCTGGGTCAACAGAAATCTAATTTTTCGCGATGCAGACAAATATATGTAATACTGAAAATAAAATTGCCAGGATTTACTCAGTAATAGGTATGATCTTGCATCAAAGATTCTACACACAAGTATTTGTCAGAAACGGTGTGTTGTCAGGCAGTGCAGATAAGGATGCACAAGACTATTCACTCAGAAATTTTTTTCATAATGTGGGGCCACAGTCATATTATATTTCTTTAAAGTCAATACCGCCATTAGACTGTTTATTTGCAGTGTTACATTTACGCTGTCAATATTTCGGCTTGAAAGTGACATTATCTAGTGCTTCGTGTTACACAGTGCCTACGATGGCATACTCTCGTATTTAAAACATACTATTAGACACATTGCCTAAGGGTCGATATTTCTTAAAAGGCCTACTGCTTCTTTTCACCGAGAATACCATCATGACTGAATGACAGTTTGCTCTAAGGCACTGTATAACTCTTATAACACTTCATAATGGCACTTTGAAGCCGAAATCATGATAGTGTAAATGTAAAATTGCAAATAAATAACTCTAATGGCGGTACTGATTGTAAAGAAATAGTCAGTGTTTCATAATGAGCGCTTAGTTGCTTCCAACAAACATTAAACGTAATTTAAAACATTTTCTAAATGCTTAACGGCAGATATGTAAAGCATTATCATTCGCAAGGTATCAGAAGTTCAAAGAAACTGCAGTGAATAAAACAGCTTCAAATAATTGTAAGTTCAGTGAGCAGAAACAATAATAGCAATTAGAAACACAGTAGCTAACGTTTTTTCTCTTCGTTTGTATTTGACCTTCTTCCATAACATTTGCAAAGTATGCTTCAGCTGTAAAAAAAAAAAAAAAAAAAAAAAAAAAAAAAAAAAAAAAACTGCCTATGAAAAACATATTACCAGTGAGGATTTTAGCAGACTTACTTTTGAATTATATCATATTCATTTAAAATAAAGGCGTAAAACAACAAATGCATTAAATTTCTGATTTGTGTCCTTCAGCCTTTTCATTATACATGGTTTTTGTTACATGCTTTTAAAACCTTAAGAACATACAAATAATCGTAATATGGTAGGACTCTAGTTCCTGTTGTATTATTTAATAGATCATAATCAAGTACAAGAGTTGAATGAAGAGTAATGACTCAATCTTCGTTAATTGGGTTTGGATGGGAATATTTTAGTGCATCAAACGCAGAAATAATCCATAGAAATGTTACGGTTATATGTGTTTGTATTTATGTGGCAGACAAAAGTTGGCAGCACTTCTGCTCTAGAGCCTTTGGTGAGACAAGTACTAGAAACTACATCTTTGACGATGTGAGTTTTTGTGTGGCTGTACAATGTGAAATAAACGTAATTTTCAGTGAAGTGGACAGATTCTTTTTAAATCTAAAACAAGTAAAAGTAACAGGTTATGGGCCCAGATACACTTAAGTGTCGTAAGTGAATTAAAGACTCGAAACAGTGACGAAAAGTTAAAAAAACATGATAACGTGTGCTTGAGAATAAAAACTGTTGTAAAACCATTTGCTGAACTGCGTAAGAGTAAGGAAGGGCCAAAAACGAAAGTTTTTATGCCCAGTATAAAATACAGTAGTCAGAATTCGAGGTTAAATTGTTGTCAACTGAGTTTTGAGTGGAGTACAGCCAGCTGAGATTTGAGGTTAGAAACATCGACAGATGAGTTTTTACGATTAGTTTTCAGTAACTAACTTTCTGCCATATATTGTATTTTGAATCAAAGATTCAGCAAAAATGGATATGTCAAAAAATATAAAACCAATTAAGACAAATGGAGTGGCCAATTTGGAAACGAAAAATGAGTCTTGATGAGTTACCATGAAAGTGCATTGGACGTTGACACGAGGTTAGTTAAGCCCAAGCCACTGGAAGACGGTGCAACAGATGAAGAAGCAAAGAAACACAAAGAACAGTTAGATTTGTATCGAAAGGCACATAGTTATGCGAAGTGTATGATAACTACTGCCATCAGTGATGAAGTATATCAAAAGGTAATGGACAAAGGAATGGCTATTGATATGTGGAATGCCTTAAAGCACCAGTTTAAAGCTTCATCCAAGGATCAGTTGTTCAAAATCTGCACACACTTTTTCTCCTTCTGCTGGATACCAGGTGATGTTTCTACCCACATAGCAAAATTGAAGAGTTTGTGGAATAAGTTAAACAGTGGACTCAAAGCTATAAACGAAAGTGTTTTACCAGACCTTAAGTTAGTGTGCAAAACGTTGCATATTCTGTCAAGTGAATATGAAACTTTTTAATCAAGGCAAAGGCAAGTTCATCAAGAACGACCCAAGAAAAGGTGACATTTCCAATTATTGTAAGTGTAATGTCCACAGGGTAAAGGACTGCTAAAGGTGGATTTCTGATGGAAGACCAAATAAAAATAGAAACTTAAGTCAAGAAAATTGTGCTGCTGCTGCTAGTGATGTGCTAATATCTGTCTGTGAAGAGGCCTATACAGTTGAGGCAGATTTAGCACCATGGTGGGTTGACAATGGAGCTACAAGACCTGTAACAAACTGTTCACAGAATTTTACAGACTTTCTAAAATTTGGCACTCCATGTGGTGTAAAGGCAGCCGGAAGAGAAACTCTAATGGCAGTGGGAAAAGGCAATATTCAGTTATCTCTGACTGATGGACAAGATGTGATGTTGTTTGATGTGTAGTATGTTCCACAATTATCTACAAAATTGTTTTCAGTGTTAGCTGCACAGGACCAGAATCCTAATAGTGAATTAGTCATCAACAAGAGTGTTGGCTTAAAATTGATGACAAGCTAGTGCTGCATGGAACCCATGAGCCCTTTGGCACCTTGTACAATGCAGACATTCAACCAAATTTGCCCAAAGAAATTGCTGAAGTAAATGCCATTGAAGAAACTTCATAATTGCAGCTGTATCATGAGAGGTGGGGACATCAGGATAAACACCATGTCAAAGGAATGTTAGAAAGGGAATTAGGCATAAATGTTCCCTTGGAGAAGTCACTTTGTGAGTCATGCATTTATGGCAAAGTGCATCGCTTACCATTTGGTCACAGGGAGAAGTCAACCTGCCCTGGTGAGCTAATGTCAGCTGTAGTCTGTGAACCTTTCAATGAATCTTAGAAGAGGAGACATATGGTTGTGTTCAGACAGCTACACAAAATTTAGGTATTGCTTCCATGTAAGGCAAAAGTCTGAAGTTAAAGAAGCATTGAAATATATTCAACATTCAAAGATGCTGGGTCATACAGTAAGGAAGTTAAGGACATGCTGCAAGCAGAAGGCGTTACTCAGTGACAGCACCCTACACACAACAAAATGGTGGAAGTGAGTGGGATATGCTAACTATAGTTGAAATGGCAAGAACCTTCAAGTATTCAAATAAATAAGCTAATTTCCCAGCAGCCATATGGGCAGAATTGGTTGGAGCATCAGTGTACATTTTGAATCTAACTGCGAAATCATCTGTGGAAGGAATTAGTCCATTTGAGCTGTGGTTTGGCAAGAAGCCAAGAATAAAAGTTACATATAATAGGCTCTACATGCTATGCCCAAATACCAGACAAAGAAGATTGAAAATGGATAAGAAAGCTGTCAAGGGTTATTTTGTGGGGTATGATGATGAGCGTTGCAGAACTTGGGTGAAAGAAGAAAACAGTCATTCTCAGCAGAGATGTAATCTTCCATGAAAAGCCTGCAAGTTGTGAAGAAAAAGTCAAATTACCATTGCGGGATGTTGAGCAAAGTAATCAGGGAAAGTATGCAGCTGAAGAAAAAGAAGAGGTAAACTCCAACAAGGAAGAGTCTGAAGAATCTGAGACTGAAGAGGGCAGTGCTGATACCAGAGACCAGAAAATTTTTATCCAGCCTCATCGTCAACTGCAAAATCGTTCATCGTTCTTGAAACCTTCGTGGCTAAAAGACTTTGTACTGTTTACAGCTTCTTCATATGTTTCTGGTTCTTCATTTGTTTCATTAATCATCTCTTCAGTGAACATTACAGTGTTCACTGGAAGCAAGCTATTAAAAATGAAATGAAGTCACTACAAGAGAATCAGACATGGGAACTGACTACTCTACCAAAAGGAGCAAGAGCTATACCATGTAAGTGGGTTTTTCGTGTAAAGACTAATCCTGATGGAAGTTTTGAGAAATACAAAGAAAGACTTGCATAAAGGGATTTAATCAACGCTATGGTGTAGACTACAGTGAGACCTTCAGTCCAGTAGATAAGTCGAGCACAATTCGTTCAATGTTAAGTGTTGCTGCAGCTAAAAACATGCATCCAATACACTTTGACGTGTCTACAGCGTTCTTGTATGGAGAACTAGAAGAAATAATATTCATGCAACAGCCAGAAGGGTATAATGATGTCCCAGAGTGAGTCTGCAAATTAAGGCGAAGTTTGTATGGACTTAAGCAAGCCCCAAGATGTTGGAGTAAACGGTTTGGAGCATTTCTCATGTCAGCAGGCTTCAAGGCAAGTGATGCAGATCCTTGTTTACGTATCAGAGAAGAATGTGGCTAGAAACTGTTACTTCATCTTTATGTAGACGATGGGTTAGTTATGGCAAGTGATCAGCTGGATGCCAGAAAGTTTGTTGATGAGTTGAAGGCTGAATTTAAGATCTCATTGAAACCAGCATCATGTTTCCTTGTACTTGGGATAAAACGTTTTGATGATGGTGCAATCAAGATAAGCCTATGCAAAAAAGATTCTGGAGCATTTGTTTTCAAGAGTGCAAACCTGTCTCAATACCAATTGTCAAGAAACCAGATACATTGCCGATAGGGAAAGTTACACTTCTCTGCATTCTTTCCTTCTACCTGTAAACAGTTGGAGCACTGATGTACCTGATGCTTGGAACGAGACCTGACCTGGCTTATGGTGTGAGCTTCCTGTCTCGAACTCTTGCCACGGCGTCAACAGAAGATGTAGTGCGACTAAAGCGAGTACTAAGGTGTTTAGCAGGCACATGTGACCTAGGCATAATCTATCGTCCAAAATTGTGCAGTGACATATTAGATTGCTACAGCGATGCAGACTTTGGAGGTTGCAACAAAACAGGATGGTAAACATCTGATGTACTTATTACACATGCAGTTGGAGCTATCTCCTGGCTCAGCCAAAGACAGGCAGTGACTGCAACACCTGCAACAGAAGCTGCGAAGGAGATTGTCTGTGTAGACTTTAGAGGGATGAGAAAGCTGAGTGAAGTTTCAGTCCTTAAGGTTGACAATCTGGCAACAGTGAAACTCGCACACAACCCAGAGTTCAATCATCGCACTAAGCATATAAAAATAAAGTATTTCTTTGTCCGAGAAAAGGTATTGGAAGGAGACTGAGGCATCCAACATATTTCAACTGAAGACCAGTTAGCAGATATACTGATGAAGCCGCTGGCAAAACAGACTGTTAGATATGTCATAAGATGGGTCTTTCATGTTGATGTGTTCCCTTTTGTTTTTTAATTAAACAAGGGAAAGTTACACTTCCATGTTTGTATTTAAGTGTCAGACAAAAGGTGGCAGCACTTCTGCTCTAGAGTCTTTGGAGAGACAAGTAACAGAAACTAGGTCTTTGATGATGTGTCTTTGTGTGGCTGTACAATGTGAAATAAACATAGTGTTCAGTGAAGTAGACAGATTCTTTTTAAACCTAAAACAAGTTAAAGTAACATGAATGTGATGTTTAATTACAAATATTCACTTTCCCGCACCATCACCAGCCAGTTGGATACATTTCTGCCAACGATGAAAAAGTATTCTGAAGCTGTCGCAGAAGTCGACACTGTTCCCGCAACCACAGTCTCACAGTTCTCTCAACGTCTTCATCAGAAGCATAATGATGTCCCCGCAGATCGTCTTTCATTATCGAGAATAGATGGAAGTCAGACGGCGTTAAATCTGGACTGTATGGAGGATGCCATACAGTGGTGCGATTCAGTCTCTCATGTTATGCTGAGGTGGCACGTGAAGTGTGGTGCATGTGAAGCAATAATGTAACCCACACATTCTTGTGAAATTCCGATTGTGCTTCCAATTTTTCTGCATGATACGACCATATTCCTGGATCAGTCTATCAAAATTTTGCTTTTGAAACTCCGTGGTTGCTGTCACAAGACATCAAACTGTCATGCAGGTCAGATGTTCCCACCTCAGCATCTTTAAACTTACTCGCCCAATGACGCACGGCACTCACATCAACACAATCGCCATAAATTGCTTTCATTCTCTGATGAATCACCTTTGGGGTGACACCTTCGCCTGTCAAGAATTCAATGACTGCAAGTTGCTTAAATCTCATTGACCGATCGTCTGCATAGGGTTCCATACTTCACACTGTAACAACACAACCGTTCACTGCTGAGGCTTCACGCCAACTGGAGCTGTAGAGAAAAGGCTGTGGAACAAGCCAGTACCTGCCGCACACAAATACTGCCAATTGTTGAAGTGCTACGAAGGTAGAGGCATTACTTATCAACGCTCGTACATGACATGGTAGTCTGAGCTAGGTTTCCGATTAATAATTATGTCTACAGTGTTACCTGAACTGTGTGTGTGTATGCAGCTACACAGTAACTTATTATTGCTCCTGAGCTTTTAAGTCTCTCTCTGTAAGATTGCTTAGGTCACAAATTTGTAGTCTTAATATTTTCTTGTAAATTGTTATACACTCTTCTGTGATTCAGTTGTGAATAGTTTCCTTTACGCGAGCAATTGTGCATAGAGAAATGTCACAACCACTCTTAGTATGGTCGGTAATACGGGTTGTCTGTACACCTCCCACCCCTTGTCTCAAGTACTACTATCACGAATGATGTATGGTTAATTATGAAGGACTTATTGTTATTTTCATGTATTTTTTGTTAATTTAATGTGATTATACATAAGCTTACGGAGGGCCAGTTATTTGATATGATACTTTGATACACACATTGCCATCACTTCATATTGTACTTCATAAATAATATAGTACTGCATCTGTGTTCCTTGATATGATTAAATAACATCTAACTTCAATATGTTTACTGACAGAGCTGCTTATGACATGAGTATTTCGTGCCTTCTACATATGTTTTGGTTTGTACACTGCTTTTTATTAAGTTTGCATGGCATATATAATTCATGTGCCCCCCTGTACATATATTTGCCTTTGTTGAAAAACTTTGTTATTGTCATACATTTTTACAAACTTACAAGAGTACTTTTTTTACCTAACATTATGTATTGTGCACATTCACGCTCTTTGTATGATCCTGGAACTGTTATCTTTCACACTTCACATTTTACCTGTGTAGCTCACATGCAGTGTTTTGCTTTAGAAGTCGAAAATTGTATTCACTGTTTCATATATTTTAAATACGATTATGGTTAATCGTGTATGACAAAATGTGTGAATTCAGATGTGGTTGTAATTTTCTCGAAAGGAATGTCGATTTAGTAATCTTACTGGATCTCCCGTTCGGTTTCGATGCTGGTTTCCATTTTCTTCTGTTTTGCCGTCTACACAAATGGTAAATGACCGACACAAGTCATAATAAAAAGTAACCTCTCACTATACTTACCTGTCTGAGAAAGTAATTATTAGTTTAAGAAGCCAGCGTGTTCTCCGTTAAATTTTTCTGCTGTTACTGTCTTCATATGTCTTGCACGCACATTGTTAGTCACATATATATTAAAAAGTTCGTGTAAAATTAGTTTTGCATGTCAGTTCACATCCTGATAACTTGAATTTCTGGTATCCACTTGCAGTTTTAAAAGTAATTAATGAAAATTGGAATTTGTGTGCTTGGAGGTGGTTTTCTTATCCAGACTTTCTCTCCAAAATATTTGTATTGCACAAATTTACCTTAGTTTCAATTTGTACTATTAGTATTCGAAATTTGTTCCCTTTGAAAGGAAATATAATTACTTCACATTGTCATTATTGAAGCTTTTAAACTCGTGTTCGTTCTTGCAAGCACTGTAAAACGTCTGTTGCAAATATTTGTACCAGTCAGAACTTCATTAAGTTCAGTTAGATGATGCAATGTCATGTTTTGCAATTCCAATATAGACGAAACGATATTTGTAGATAAACACTAAACGATGTAGAAAACTTTTATTGCCCTTCATGTAACTAACAGCTACTATTTACGTTATGTTTTCCATAATATGAAAATATTTAAGATGATGTACCTCACTTGTGTAAAATTTTTCCTCAGCTAGATGTAAGTTGTCCTTTGTTACCTTTAAGGCGGTATATTATACCTTCTCTTATAAGTAAGTACACTACCGATTGACTGGTACATTGTCTTCGGTGTATCTTTGGCATATGTTAGAACAGCTAACTAGAATTTGACTATGTACGTTGTTACTAGTAGATGAGTTGCGGTTTGCGCATCAGTGTGTCGTTCTGAAGTAAAAATTCAGAATTTAATTCATAAAATTGTCTACTGTTAACATTGTTAAATGCTCTTCTGTTGCTACTTGATACAAAGCATTTTATTATGCATATATGGCCATAAATGTGGACTGAATGTGTGTGCCACATCTTGTGGGACATCGTACATACTGTAAACATGTCTTTAAATAATGGCCAATAATGAAAACTGTAATTAAGATTGTCCTATTTTTGAGTTCTGTAGACAGCATAAGTTGCATATTACTGTGTTGGTATAATCATTCCATAGGTGCTTTATAATAGCATGGTAGTATAAACTGGCCAATAGCACACCAAATCAGTTGTAAAGATAGCTTGCAACGTTTTCTTTTATGCAGTATTTCAGGCCTGTGGACTCACATATAACAAATGATGAAACATAAGTTGTAGATAGAAAAATTGTTAGCCCAGATGGTGCAGCTACAGTGTAGAACGTGTTGACAAGCCTGTAAATCTAATTTTTAATTAGAAAAACCCTTACTCTGTAAGTATTTGAGAAACTCCTGGGAACTTTAGAAAATGTTTTTACTCTGTTCTATAACCTATGCATTAAAGTGACAGAATATATTGTCTTGGTTGAAGTCAGTCGTTATCCAAACCTGCATGGGCTGTCATCATGACAATAAATTTCGCTACAAAGTGTTTCAATTGACAAAGACATACCAGCTCTAAAAGTCAGCTTTGTGCTGAACATGCAGTGTGTTACTGCTGAATGATGCTTTCCTATAGCTACACATTGAATACATAAGTTAGTATTTTAGACAAAGATTGTAACATTTCAGTGGAACAATTTCAATTTTGTTATGAGGAATATTATCTTTTGTACCAGATCAAAAACCATGTGAAGTTATTTCCACTATTACTTAATGTGAGGAAAATACTTCCATGCCAAGTAGCTTTAATTTTTAGCAAAGGAGTTACCCATGTGTAGCAGTTAAACATAGTTATCAATGTCTCATTGAATGTTACTTGTAACAAGTTTCTGTAAAGTGTCTGCAAGTCCTGAAAATTACATTTATTGAATAAGCACTGTTGTCAGTTACAGTTTATTTACATGGATTGTCGAGTGTACTGTTCTATTCTAAGAATACAAGAACCTTCCTTCTCTTTGTCTGTCTTAGATGATCTAGTACTCTGACACTGCTTCCGCTCACTTGCAGACTTCTGTTTTCCTTTCCTGTCGCCCTCTCTTGGCCAACTCGATTTTTCGACCCCGACGGTATTAGGTTGCGAGGCCTGAGGGTGTCTTTCATTTTCTTTCTCTAATCTTGCATTACATGTGATGAAGTCAGCCCTCCTAGGAGTGCAAACCTGCAAGACAAAATGTGGTACTCGAAACTGTGGGTTATGTGACAATGCTGGTAATCTGTGGAACAATCTTAGTACTCACAAGCCCCAGATACGAAGGTTGATGAGATGGTGACAATAGGCCATAATGAGAGTGTAGACATTATTCACCCTCGACTACTCTCATTGGAGAAATGTGACCTGTGGTTGGGGACATCTCTCTGCATGAAAACTGAAGTAGGTGAGACTTGTAAGCCACATAAAATGGTAACTGTTGCTGCTCTGTATCATCACCAAAAGAAGTAATTGGGAATAATGGGAACTGGAACCCCATCTTGGAGCCATTACTAAAGTGACAATCCTGGAGGGAGGCTCAGCACTTACACACTGCACCGAGAGAAATGAACAAATGAGGTAGAGGAGGTTGGTGTTCCAAATTACTGTGACGTTATGCACTGCGTTTGTCATTCCTGAGGGACAGAATTAAAGTAATGCTATTGGTGCTAAATGTGATGAGAAGACTGAAGTGAAAGTGACAAACCATTGTGGGGGACTGTTGCTGAATTGGAGGCACCAGTTTACTTCATCCCAAAACAGTTCAGTACACAGCCTCTCCAAAGATGCAGTGTTCCAGATTCAGTCACCCGAGACATAAGTCATATTTCTCCTAGTAGTGGTCACCAAATTCCAAATGACTGTTAGTGCAGACGTCTGTTTCTCAAGAAGATGGTTCTCTGCCTTTAACCGGAAGATGACATGTGCAGGAAGCTTGAGAAGCGGCCTGGAGTTTGTTCATCTGCAGTCTTCTATTTGGGAGAAGGACATAAGCTGCCTGTATGCCAACATCGTTCCACAAGAGTTAAAACTGTGACAAATTGGCTCTACCTGCCAACCAGCCAGCACGTTTCTTCCTGTAGTGTAATTGTTTCATCTTTTTCAGGAACATCCAGTATAAGAGCCAAGAAACCAAGCTACAAACGACGATTGCCTATGACTACATGCTGATACTGACATGCTTCCACATGTCACTCATAACACATCTCAGAATATTCAGCTGAATGCAGTTTTAAATACCAGTGGACTACTGCTTTCGTCTAGTGTGGAAGCAGACAGCTTAGAATTAATATAGTGAGAGATCAGTTTTAGATGACCCATACCGATGTTCACAGGCGAATCAGCAAGATGAGGTAGTACTGTGGGTGTTCCATGAAAGGTCAAAGAACAGTGGTAGCTCTATGGATGGCTGTTCCTAAGTTGGCCTGACTCTGGATTTGTCAGCATATTCCTTTAGGGAGACAGGATAACCAGAAGAGTGCAATGTGTTGCGTGGCACAAGAAACTACCACATGTTTTACAAGATCTGTGTAGACTTCGCAATGAACTACATTAACAAAAAGACCATCCAGAATTTTGGATGCGAGGTAACACGGTGCAAAGAAACAGGTTATCATACGTAAATTGTGTCCAATTCACTTCCATTAACCGGTCTTCAGCGCAATATCAGCCACAGTTACCACAGGTGGTGTGATGTATTGCTATGACATCAGTCGTGACCAGGAGGATGACACAAATGTCTCATGAGAAGGGGCAGTATTACTGAAAAAAACTGTGGATTCAGTTTCACTTACATTCTTCACAAGCTATTTATGTATGCGCTTTTCCTGCAGCTTTGCTGTTTCCTTTTTCTTATCGATTGTATTTAATCATAGAATATTGTGTACATACGTGTTACCTGAGCATTATTCTCTGCCTCTGTTCTGCAACAACTGTGCAGCAGATAGCCTGTGGAAGACCCCAACTGACACAGGTGATGAAATGTGTATTAGACTAAAATGCAGGCAATAGATTTACCGTCTCAAGTACGAGAACTTTTGTTGTATGTAATGTGTGTATTGTATGTATATCAATATTGAAATGAATGCACTGGGTATGAGGTAAATTGGCAGCTATAATGTGACAATACCTATGAATATGTTGCAGATAATAGGTAGCAGAATGCCATGATTTTCGAATTAAATGTACCGAAAGTAATTGAGAACTATTCTGGCAATTTGCTTTCATAGTCAGAAACGCTAAACCAGTTTGTTGCTCATCTCATGTTCAGTGCTCAGAAATACATAAAATTTAGTTGTATTTGGTAGTAAACCCCACTGAAGCACACAAAGCTGTTAAAATTTTTGTTACTGTGCAGCTCCACGGTGTGGTCATTTCACACCGAAATGAATTTTATGCAATCTGTGCAGAAGCTTTGATTTTTATGTGTATGCATTCTGGTACTATGTTTTCAATTGTCATATTTGTGAGGCCAGTGATAGGCTTCACAGATAATAAAGCTAGTCGAATAATGACGTTTCTTTAATGCAGTAATTTTTATGACTGCAGAGCTCCTAAGCAATACTTACTTATAACGTGAAAATTAAGAGACTTGTATAAAATTCGGTCAGTGCAGTTACGTGCTCAGTTTTTTTTAATGACAGTAATTGTATCCCGGAATTTAAACTTTATCTGCTGTAATGCACTTGTTAGTTGTGGCACTATAGTCAAGCAGACTTTCTATAGTACTGCCAAGCTATACAAGTTGTAGTTTCGTGTTAATACCTAAGTTACATTGAAGTATACTGAGAACCACTTTTGATAAATTGAGACATGATTTGGCTGGAGGTGATGCGAACTGACTTGGTCTCCTCGCCACCCCAAGCAAGATAGTCTACAGTTTGCTCTCGCTATTGTCCCCTGTGTGCAGGGTGTTCCACAATTCCTAACACAGGCCTTCGCAGGTTGTAGAGGAGACTTCGTACATTTCTGGACATGAGCTCCTTATCAAAACTTCACTTACTGAGCATCTCCAAGCCTGTGACAGGAATCCTGAAATGCCCTGCATTTATTAGTGATGGGATTGATGACAAATGTTTTGCATAGATGTCTGAGCCTAAGTAATACAGTGTCTTGTATATCTAGTTTTGAAACACCTGCTACTATGTAGCAAGTGGAATTATGTGCAATTATTACACATAAAATTACGAGGTTAACGTCTAATCCATCTGTTTCTTCCAATGTTGTCAGTTGGGTTCTTTGGATGTTTGATGTTTATTAAAGAAGACTGAAGCAAAGCTTGTCAGCTTTTCGACAAACAACTGAGTGCAATAATAGAAATACCTTGTTATTCTGTGATGCCCATACAATTGTCTGTTCAGGTTTCACTGTAGAAATATTACCGAAGTCTGTAAAATTTATAGCGAAGTTCCCCCTCTGAATTAAACCATTAACTTTACGGATTATGGATGTGAACAAAACACTTAGTTTCTTCATAGTAGTATTCACACTCGGATAATGTTTATGAACGAAGTAACGTATTATGCAAATATTGGTTTCCAAGATACTTCAATTCTCTTACAAATAACAAAGTAGTTTGTTTAAAGTTACTACTAAGGTGGCGTATGTAATTTCGAATGCAAACGTTCTACTGCAGTGGTATTACCATGATTGTGTAATGTATTTGAAAATTCTGTAGCAATAAATCCTGGTTGTCTAAAGATTTCCACACATGAGAGTATCGGACTCATTGCTCTGTAAATTGTGTTAATTGACTTGAAGCATGTAATCAACAAAGTTCAGGAAAGGTTTGAAGTTGAACGTAAAGTTTGATGGAAGTCGGTAAGCGCTCTTTGGCCAACACAGGATGGATGAAGTCCAGGTATACGCACGCAATCTACGCAGAGTCGAAAAGCACTCGATTCCTCAAGTTCCTAACGATTTTTCTTATTCCCTTGAACTTCCACTATACTGCACATCTTAGTGAGTAAATTCTGGCAGTCTAAATTTCTGAATTTGGCAAACCGGTGAAATAATAATTATAAGATTTTTGTTGTCCTTGGAAGCTGTGACGTAGGCAACCTGAAACCGGTAACAGGCTCCGGGATGGTTTAGTGTCACTATCTTACTGGGACATAGAAGGCAGAATTGAATACCAGTTACCGGAACAGTTATTACAATCGTTGGAGCGAAAGTATTCACATAAGAATGCAAAGTTAGGTTTACAGTATTAAGACTGCCTTCATAGTGACTTTCATATATTGTCTTGAGTTAATGTCACTGTGTTTTCACTTGTTACTTCCATGTTCTTATAACACCAGCTACTGGCTACATATGTTCCCACCCTAAGATATATGTATTCATGTAAGAGGGTGTCCCCTCTACGCAGATGTTTTAGTAGTACACCAGCAGTGTAAAAATGCTCCCCTGAGCACAAAAAGATGAATATGTTCCTCTATAGAACAATGGCAGAAAAGTGGGAATCAGCAGCTCAATCTCATTCTGCTTTCTTCACCAAAACTTTGGTATATGAACGTACGCTGTTGTAACGAGAAACATTCTGCATCCTTTCACCCAATCTCTTTACAGTTAAGTATCGCTACTCCGCTAGAACAGGGAACAAAAACGTGACTATAGCGGATGTGGAAACAGGAAATCCCCCCCCCCCCGCATGAAAATGGCGACGATGACGGGAGAACATCTAGGCTCCACTGACTCACTCGCTGCAGCTATCTCCACTTTTATCTCTACCACTGCCACTGATGCCTCTGTTCCAGTGTCTCCCTGCGAATATGTTCTTCCTTAATTCACTTCTATGCAGTCACACCCAATGGACAGCATGTGGCTAAAAGGTGCCTTCTCCATTGTGCCCAGTCGATACTCCACACGTCTCAGCGATATAGTATTGTGGGTTGTTGTTGTTGTTGTTGTTGTCTTCAGTCCTGAGACTGGTTTGATGTAGCTCTCCATGCTACTCTATCCTGTGCAAGCTTCTTCATCTCCCAATACCTACTGCAACATACATCCTTTTGAATCTGCTTAGTGTATTCATCTCTTGGTCTCCCTCTACGATTTTTACCCTCCATGGGGCCCTCCAATGCTAAATTTGAGATCCCTTGATGCCTCAAAACATGTCCTACCAACCGATCCCTTCTTCTAGTCAAGTTGTGCCACAAACTTCTCTTCTCCCCAATCCTATTCAGTACCTCCTCATTAGTTACGTGATCTACGCACCTTATCTTCAGCATTCTTCTGTAGCACCACATTTCGAAAGCTTCTATTCTCTTCTTGTCCAAACTAGTTATCGTCCATGTTTCACTTCCATACATGGCTACACTCCATACAAATACTTTCAGAAACGACTTCCTGACACTTAAATCTATACTCGATGTTAACAAATTTCTCTTCTGCAGAAACGCTTTCCTTGCCATTGCCAGTCTACATTGGGGTACGCTCAGTGTATTGTATATCTGAATCCTGAACGGTCTTGACACAGTTGACAGTTGTATTGGGCTGTATGAGGATTGGTTTCCTGAATGGGAAGGGTTCCCACTGAGAAACACTCTGGCTTCTGTGGTATATGCTGTCATAGATCTTCGTGAAATCGACAAATTAATTCTATGGTTCCTTACTGTGTCTTCTGTTACCCAGCGAATTGTCAGAGAACGGAGATACTGATCAACGCCCTGGCTGAAAACCTCCCTGAATTCACCAATTACTGTCACGAGTTCAGTTCTTTATAGGAGGCAGTTAGACAGGACCACTTACTTTCACTACTCAAGGTCACTCATAGATAACACACAAATTTATCACCCTCGTTTATGGACTGGATAGATCAGCAGCGTTTTCCTTTCTGGTATATCTTCTTTGGTCCTTCAAATTATCTGCTGGTGTGGTCTGCTGCAAGTTTCTCACCTCCTGTCGGGATCATCTTGACGTGTATTCGGTTTCCACCTGGGCTTTCCTTCTTAAGCTATTTGATTTGTTAGCGTACCATCCTACGTGAGGGGGGGGGGCGGGTGTTCGGACACAGAAGTGGTCAGACTTGAAAAAGAACTGTACTTTGGTTTAATCAGTTGGAGGCGGTAGAAGTACTCCTTCCATCTTCTGGCGATTTTACACTCTATTTGCACCGATTTTTTACTTTGTAGCCCGTGACCCTCCAATAAAACCCTTCACCGTTATAAACATTATTGTGACCTTGTTTGCTCTAGTGTGTTTCTGCCTCCACGGTGATGTCTTTCACATACTTCCTCTTTGTTCTTGTCAGAGTTGATAGTGTAGCTCTTCAAACCACCTCAAATCCTGCACAAAATTTGTCCCGAGCAATCATCTTCTCATGGTTTTGTCTCTGTTCAGAAGGCATTAAAGCTTGTAAATCATTGCACACAAATGTCTGGTCACGTTATTGGGAAACGTTCTGTTGCTGGCTTAGCTGGTGACGTCAGGGAGAAGTAGTAAGACGAAGCTATACGTGTTATTGGAGCGTTAGCCGAAGTCGCGAGATTTTTACGTTCTTTTTCTGCAAACATTTTAGCTACTTAGTGATGGGAAACTTAATTACAACTTCTAAGTAATAGAAACAAAATTGTGAACGCTGATAATGGAAGCCCTGTGAAAGTGGATGCTTTTGGTCCACCCACTTACAGTGGCGATATGTACAACTAAGAGATACTATTTTCCCTGCTCCCTGCAGTATCATTAAACTCGCTCAAAACTAAGTAACTGTGAAATTTTAGCAAATCGGTACGTATATTATAGCTATATCGTCGACTGTCATGTGCTACTATCCAAAACACAATAAAACTATTCTAGGCAAAACGTACAGCTGATTTCCTCTTCAGAACACCCTTACCAGTGGTGGTGCATCCAGCGAACACTCGGTGGCGCAAAGGGTAGTGCACCTGACTGCAAAAAGTGGTCACATTTTCGAATTTAGAACAGGTCACATATTTTTAACAGCTTTACACTAAATACGGAAACAGCGTTGTCAAGAACTGACTGTAGTAGTTCTTTAGATTGTGGGATATATATAGCTGCAAATTAGTCCGAGAAATGCACAACGGAGGATACATGCATTTACTTCGCGAACAAACAGTTCACTTTTCTGCAAAGTATTGCTGGTAGTGAAGATCTCCATACGTCCGCAATAAGAGGTATCGGGCGATGAACCTGTAAAACTTGCTGACACAAACTTCAGGACTGTATGTAAAGTAACGTTAGCGTCTGAAGCGGATTTAATTCATCTTTATGTGCGATGACGAAATTACGAAAGTTTAAACAAAGAACATCCTAACTGGATAGTACGAAGATAAAAACTTTATTTCCAATAAACTAGAAAATGTCTATATGAACGTAATGTGTGTGAACAGCGATTGCAAATGTAAGCGTACGTAAACGGCAAGGAAAAAACTATATTCTGCTCGTGCTCGGTATGGTGAAGCTCTGGAATTGTGATACGGTTCTCATACGTGAGCCGAATCGTTTCACAAATCAAAATGTTCATTCGGGCTAGCTTCGAACCAGCGGTCTGCGAAACCCACCTTTTAAAATTAGATGGTGTACCGCCCTAACAATTGAGCTACCGAATAATTGAGGTGTAGTTCGGTAAAACGATAATTTTCATTAGAAGTTTAATCTCGTTGAATGACGCTATCCTTAGTTGTGACAATGGGGAGTATATGTCGGAGATGCGTTAACTTCACTGTGAACGCATTTGCAGTTACTTTAGTAAACTTGTGCGTCGCCATGTTGGCAATTTGGCGGTACAGTGCAACCACATTTTACGCAACTTGTTCTCTGAAGCCCTGAAAAAGTCTTACTCCTCACCATTTGTAACCCATTTTCTGAAACGTCAATTCCAAAACAAGACGTCACCCCACATATGCATTAGAGGCTGATGGTGCAGCGAGCTAGCAAGTGACGTCACAGGCATCACATGACTCGAGTGTTTTTGTGGGCTTTCAAAACATTTGAATTTCATTCTGGTTCTTACAAAAAATACTGAGACTTGAGAGGAAAGAAAGCATGTTAGTAGCATAAAATGTCAATCATTCAAGGTGATTTGCCGAAATCTGCTAAATATCCTATTCCCTGGCATATTCACAAAAATATGTTCACTAACAATGCTACAAACACACGGACGTTGGTTGCGCGTCCGTCTTAACAAATGCTGGCAACTTGCCATGTTCCACGTAAAAGTCGGTACGGGTTGTTATCGTCCAACTTTTCTGAAATTTTATTTCTATTGTTTTGTCATTGTACATACAAATCAAGAGGGTACGCGTTAAAAACAAACGACATGAATCTCTTCGGACACCCTAATACAGTTTCAGCAGAGTTGTAACTAACCGGTTACTACGGGTTATTACGTTATTATTGGGAATGTAAATGCTTATTGCTTGTGAAGTTAACTTGAGAAGATTAGGGTCGCCACCGACTCTAACCATTCAAGTAATCGAAGGTATGGTCGAGTCGGAAAATAAATAATTGGATCACAGACCAAAAACTCAAAAAATGCATACGTTGTGAGGTCGCTCATAGCGGATACGATGTAATTAATAGTATTGCCCGTGTACTGTTCACGACAATCAAACATTTAAAATAAAATAGAAAGTGCATGAACACTGCATAAGATCAGCTCCCAGCAACACACCTGAAAATAAGACTTAACCTAAAGAATTTGTTATGAAATACAAGGGGAGACTAATCACTGGACATGTGCATAAGGAAACGCATTGGATGTGCTAATGGGAAAGCTACGAGGTGAGTGGCTTAGGTGCAAAAACGCAATCTAGGAACACAAGAGAAAATTGTAGATAAAATCATTTATTCCTAAGATAAGGATGTGAGGCATGTACACGATTTCTGATAACACGTGGTTTGTGGAGACACAATTTCTAGGCATAGTGCCAAATTCCAACAATATCACATCACACAATCATGTTAACATTATCTAAAACAAACATGCGATCGGACAGTTAGTGATGCCGGTAGCCCAACAACTATAATGTTCTACCACGTGGTTGGCTCACCACGGACGAAAGACACACACAAAGCAAGGAAAATTTACGATAAGACAAAGTTCTAAATATTTAGAAAGGTGAAAGCTTATACAGGCACAGCTGAAGGCAGACACACATTCATACAGAAGCGAGTGCTCACTTCTTATCGACACCTTTGTGTGGCGCTCTTCCGGCGAATCCAAGTCTGCTACAGAAATTCGCTAAAAGAAAAATCTGCCAAAGTCTTGCATTCCTTGCTGCGACAAGGCAAAGCAATCTTCCAGATTTGAAAGGCGAGATCAAAGGCTAACAGCTCTCCCCTCGCCAAGCAACAACGCGCCACGCGGTCAGTCTAACTCACCCTCCTCCGACTGGAGCACAGCTGTGGACGCTTCCCGTACCGACGGCAGGCTGCCCCTTTTTCCTCTCCAACCTCCTCCACGCTCCGCGTGGACCGGAAAGCCCAAAGAAGCCATTTCCGCCACCAAACTAACGCAGGTGGATTTCTCACAAGTAGCGCAAACCTCTTTGCCTACTTGACCACTACGAGAGTTGGCTATTATGTACAACTGCTGCTGAATCTGTACGACTATCGCAGACTTTCTGCAGCAGACTACGCCACCGTCTAGCAACGTGACACACAACCACATTCATTCAATCACACCACTATGAGAGTAAAGAGAAAAGAGAAACAAGGAAAAGAAAGAGAAATACTTGTGAAATTGGGCTACCGGACTAATGAAAGGTGGCAACAGGACCCTTTCAGAGTCTACAACCGTCTGCCCATTTATGCCGTCCCATTACAACTCCATTATTCTCATACGAACATTACAGTACCCTAAAGGCGTTGCTCAAATTAAGGCCTAAAGTAAACATAATCTCAGAACCATGGTCAACTTTGTAAACCAATTGTTACTTAGGAGTTCTGTCTTAGGCGTACTGCAAGTTGAAAATGTCTTCAAAACAGGCGCCTTTCGCTTTTATTGGCAGAGCATAAAAATTGGAAATATTGTAACTAAGTAGATATATTTTTCGTTCTTTCAGTATGACGGTTTTTATTCAAAATAACTCATTCTAGACGTTTCTGTGAACGTTGTATGTACCTTTGTCTAAGTTTTGATGACAGCTGCTTCTTTCATATTAGCCGATCCAGTTTCCTCCACTTGTTTGTTGTGGAGGTGGTTTTTTCGGACATCGCGCATGGTTTCCATTAACAGCAGACTACGTGATTTGGAACTTTGTCATAGCTTACAAAGTCTGTGTGGATGTTCATCTTCAGCAATCAATTCATTGTCTTTGCATTTGCATTCCTCTGGTTTAGGGATAGAGCCAGTGACAGCGTTCTTAAAAAATGTTTGAAAGTGTGTAAAGTTAGACGTGTTGCCTACTTCAGTTCCACATTTTTGGAGTGTTCCATAGGTTATACTTCTGTCTAGTCAATGATCTTTCAGTATTCAGTGCTCTTAAGGCACAAATCAGAAATAACTGTTCGTTATTTATTGTATTTAATTTGCAGTTGGTGGACCTAAGTATTGGAAGTAAATACGCTCTGGTTCAAATAGTTACAGAAACGGCAGTAAGACTCGGGGACACACAGTTCTGATACTCCGGCTCACTGCAACGGCGTCTTAAGACGCACGCTGTTAACCACTTCTGGCGTGTATTGTGTTTCCACCTGGGCTTTCCTTCTTAAGCTATTCGATTTGTTTGCATACCATCCTATATGGGAAAGGGGGAGGGGTGTTTCGGACACAGAAGTGGTCAGACTTGAAAAAGAACTGTACTTTGGTTTCATCAGTTGGAGGCGGTAGAAGTACTCCTTCCATCTTTCACACTCCATTTGCACCGACTTGCATTAGCTGGCAATCTTCGCGCTGGTAGTGTAACTGAATCCTAGCAACAACACAGAACACGTTCGGCAACTGTGACAGTTACTTCCTGGTTGGCGCAGAGGTATACTACAAAATTAATTTTTCACGTGTCGTATCATTGAAAAATTTTCACGATTTTCAATACATGGCTTCGAAGGCAGGAAGGTCATTCCACGTGGAAATTGGAACTAATCTCGCCTTTCACATTGCAGTTCACCTGTCCTAGCCACCACAACGGCAATACGTTACAGACTAATACTGTGCGTCTTCAGTAACTCAGGATAATGTCATCACCTCAAAAGAAAAAAAGGTCGTCCTCAGCAAGACGAACTGCGAGCCCCCTGCGGGTCCGGGGTAAGAATAGGCCCGAGGCGACTAAAAGGAGTTTCAACCGTTTCGGCCTTCTATGTAATGGTCGTTGTATACATGAAAGAACCCTGGAGATACTAAAAGGTACCAGATAGATTATATAATGGTAAGACAGAGATTTAGGAACCAGGTTTTAAATTGTAAGACATTTCCAGGGGCAGATGTGGACTCTGACCACAATCTATTGGTTATGACCTGTAGATTAAAACTGAAGAAACTGCAAAAAGGTGGGAATTTAAGGAGATGGGACCTGGATAAACCGACTAAACCAGAGGTTGTACAGAGATTCAGGGAGAGCATAAGGGAGCAATTGACAGGAATGGGGGAAATAAATACAGTAGAAGAAGAATGGGTAGCTTTGAGGGATGAAGTAGTGAAGGCAGCAGAGGATCAAGTAGGTAAAAAGACGAGGGTTAGTAGAAATCCTTGGGTAACAGAAGAAATATTGAATTTAATTGATGAAAGGAGAAAATATAAAAATGCAGTAAGTGAAACAGGCAAAAAGGAATACAAACATCTCAAAAATGAGATCGACAGGAAGTGCAAAATGGCTAAGCAGGGATGGCTAGAGGACAAATGTAAGGATGTAGAGGCCTATCTCACTAGGGGTAAGATAGATACCGCCTACAGGAAAATTAAAGAGACCTTTGGAGATAAGAGAACGACTTGTATGAATATCAAGAGCACAGATGGAAACCCAGTTCTAAGCAAAGAAGGGAAAGCAGAAAGGTGGAAGGAGTATATAGAGGGTCCATACAAGGGCGATGTACTTGAGGACAATATTATGGAAATGGAAGAGGATGTAGATGAAGATGAAATGGGAGATATGATACTGCGTGAAGAGTTTGACAGAGCACTGAAAGACCTGAGTCGAAACAAGGCCCCCGGAGTAGACAATATTCCATTGGAACTACTGACGGCCGTGGGAGAGCCAGTCCTGACAAAACTCTACCATCTGGTGAGCAAGATGTATGAAACAGGCGAAATACCCTCAGACTTCAAGAATATAATAATTCCAATCCCAAAGAAAGCAGGTGTTGACAGATGTAAAAGTTACCGAACTATCTGCTTAATAAGTCACAGCTGCAAAATACTAACACGAATTCTTTACAGACGAATGGAAAAACTAGTAGAAGCCAACCTCGGGGAACATCAGTTTGGATTCCGTAGAAACACTGGAACACGTGAGGCAATACTGACCTTACGACTTATCTTAGAAGAAAGATTAAGGAAAGGCAAACCTACGTTTCTAGCATTTGTAGACTTAGAGAAAGCTTTTGACAATGTTGACTGGAATACTCTCTTTCAAATTCTAAAAGTGGCAGGGGTAAAATACAGGGAGCGAAAGGCTATTTACAATTTGTACAGAAACCAGATGGCAGTTATAAGAGTCGAGGGGCATGAAAGGGAAGCAGTGGTTGGGAAAGGAGTGAGACAGGGTTGTAGCCTCTCCCCGATGTTGTTCAATCTGTATATTGAGCAAGCAGTAAAGGAAACAAAAGAAAAATTCGGAGTAGGTATTAAAATTCATGGAGAAGAAATAAAAACTTTGAGGTTCGCCGATGACATTGTAATTCTGTCAGAGACAGCCAAGGACTTGAAAGAGCAGTTGAATGGAATGGACAGTGTCTTGAAAGGAGGATATAAGATGAACATCAACAAAAGCAAAACAAGGATAATGGAATGTAGTCTAAGTCGGGTGATGCTGAGGGAATTAGATTAGGAAATGAGGCACTTAAAGTAGTAAAGGAGTTTTGCTATTTGGGGAGCAAAATAACTGATGATGGTCGAAGTAGAGGGGATATAAAATGTAGGCTGGCAATGGCAAGGAAAGCGTTTCTGAAGAAGAGAAATTTGTTAACATCCAGTATTGATTTAAGTGTCAGGAAGTCATTTCTGAAAGTATTCGTATGGAGTGTAGCCATGTATAGAAGTGAAACATGGACGATAAATAGTTTGGACAAGAAGAGAATAGAAGCTTTCGAAATGTGGTGCTACAGAAGAATGCTGAAGATTAGATGGGTAGATCACATAACTAATGAAGTATTGAATAGGACTGGGGAGAAGAGAAGTTTGTGGCACAACTTGACCAGAAGAAGGGATCGGTTGGTAGGACATGTTCTGAGGCATGGAGGGATCACCAATTTAGTATTGGAGGGCAGCGTGGAGGGTAAAAATCGTAGGGGGAGACCAAGAGATGAATACACTAAGCAGATTCAGAAGGATGTAGGTTGCAGTAGGTACTGGGAGATGAAAAAGCTTGCACAGGATAGAGTAGCATGGAGAGCTGCATCAAACCAGTCTCAGGACTGAAGACCACAACAACATGTAATGGTCCCCCTTGGGGTTTGACCTCCATTTTTCAAAATTCTACAGAAGTACGAGCCTTTTGGGGAAGGACACCTTACATGGTGTACCACTGGTCCTAAGTGCACTAAGACCTTGGCACTCAGCATTGCACCGGCGTTGTAACCATACCCACTATTCCTCAAATTGGGCCTAAACGCCTGATGGGTTGTCCAAGTTACGCCCGTAGTGCATCTCCATCTGCACCAGCGATCATGATGGACTTTCCATGGCACCAGAAATCCAGCACAGTAGCCAGCCCGTTGTGGTGGGGTCGTCATGTACCCTCTAGGTTGTAGCCCCCTGACAACACAGGGATCATACTGCCGATACCTGAGCTGCACCCTCCCCACGTCGGCCAAGGAGTAGATGCCCGTCTACTTGGGGCATCAGGACTCCCGGCAATGGTCATCCTGCCAGGTGGCCCTTGCTGCGGCTGGGTGGCGCCCGTGGGGAGAGCCCCTGGTAGGAGTGGGTGGTATCGGGGCGGACGTTTCGCAGATGAAACGTCAACATGTATCAGGTCGCTCTGAGGCCGAGTCTTTCAAAAGAAAAGGTACCGTTTCTCGTTCTGGTTCTCCTGCCCTTTCCCCCTTGGCCACTCCATGGGAGGAGGGACAGGCCCGCCGGCTTGGGGCGAAGTACTTCCCCCGCTATTTGGTCTGTTCTCGAACCGATGGGGGGACGTTCGCCACCTCCAAGCCCATGTTCTTTGTTCAGCACATTGAGGACATCTTCGGGGAAATCAAGGCTCTCAGCGAGTTGCGTTCAGGGTCCGTTCTTATCAAGACCACCTCCGCCACACAGTCGGCGGCGCTCCATGCGTGCGACCGCCTAGGGGACATCCCAGTATCCATTGTCCCACATCTGGCACTAAATAGGACGCAGGGGGTTATTTTTTATCGTGACCTCCTGCTACAATCTGATGAGGAGCTCAGGGCCAACCTGGAGCGCCAAGGCGTGCATTTCGTCCGGCGAGTCCAGCGCGGCCCCAGAGACCATCGCATCGACACCGGGGCCTTTATCCTCGCCTTCGAGGGGGACGTTCTCCCGGAGAAGGTAAAGGTGATGTGCTACCGGTGTGACGTGCGACCTTACGTCCCACCTCCTATGGGCTGTTTTAGGTGTTTGCGCTTTGGGCACATGTCGTCACGGTGTGAGGCTGAGCCCCTTTGTGGCGATTGTGGACGTCCTCTTCGTGAGGAACATACATGCACCCCACCACCTCGGTGCAGTAATTGTCCTGGCGTCCACTGGCCTAGATCCTCAGACTGCCCCTCCTATCAGAAGAAGATAAAAGAAATCAGAACTTTGGATCGGCTCTCTTATTCTGAGGCCAGGAAGAAGTATGACCGCCTTCATCCCGTGCCATTGACCACTTCGTTTGCCTCAGTTGTGTCCACTCCTTCCGCGGTATCCTCACCCCTATCCTGTCCCCCCTCCGCCTCCTCTGCCCATCAGGGGGCTCTGCCCCCACCTCCCAAATCCCTCCCTTCCAAATCCTCCTCCCCCGTGGCCCCCACCCCCTCTGCCCCAGGGGCCACCCTTCCTCCTCCCCCCACTCCACCTGAGAAGCGATCCTCTTCTCAGGCGTCCATCAGGGAAATGTTCCGGACCCCAGCTTCCGAGGTCCGGCGTTCCAAAACGGACCCCGCGCGTGAGGACCTTCTTCGGGTCCAGCCCACCATCCTTGTGGCTCCTCGGCCTTCCAAGAAGGCCTCCCAGAAGAAGTCTCTATCCCCCTCTCCACCCTGGCGCGTTTCGTCTGACGCTCCATCCATGAATCGCTGCTCCCGGCCGTCCTCAGTTTCACCGGGACGCTCTGCTGCCAGGCGCTCCGTCGGCCTTTCGTCGGCAAATGATGCGGCCCCTCCTACACAATCAGGGACAGCGGCCGCAGCTGGCGACGAGTCGATGGAACCGGATCCGCCTCCCATCGGTTGTAGCGTAGTTCCCTCGCAACCTGGCCCTCCGCGGCCGTCGAGGTGACCAGCTCTTCCCCCGTCTCGTTCCCCCAACCTTTTGACTAGCGATGGCGTTGTTTCATTGGAACATAAGAGGTATTCGATCTAATCGGGAGGAATTACAACTGCTCCTCCGCCTGCACTGTCCGCTCGTCCTTGGTCTCCAGGAAACCAAGTTGCGCCCGACTGACCGTATTGCCTTTACCCACTATACCTCGGAGCGGTATGACCTCACCCCCGTGGACGGTATCCCAGCTCATTGTGGGGTCATGTTGCTCGTTCGGGACGATGTCTATTACCATCCCATCCCATTGACCACCCCACTCCAAGCAATAGCTGTCCGCATTACTCTTTCTGCTTTTACTTTTTCAGTTTGTACCATCTACACTCCACCATCATCTGCTGTTAGTCGGGCTGACATGATGCACCTGATCGTTCAGCTTCCCCCGCCGTTCTTATTGTTTGGCGACTTCAATGCCCATCATCCCCTTCGGGGCTCTCCTGCATCCTGTCAAAGAGGCTCACTCTTGGTGGATGTCTTCAACCATCTCAATCTTGTCTGCCTCAATACCGGCGCCCCGACTTTCCTCTCGGACTCTACTCATACCTACTCCCACTTGGACCTCTCGATCTGTTCCACCACTCTTGCCCGTCGGTTCGAGTGGTATGTCCTTTCTGACACCTATTCGAGCGACCACTTCCCCTGTGTCGTTCGCCTCCCGCACCACACCCCATCCCCACGTCCTTCGAGCTGGAACATAGCGAAAGCTGACTGGGGACTTTACTCCTCCCTGGCGACCTTTCTGGACCACGATTTTCTCAGTTGTGACAGTCAGGTCAAATACCTCACAGCTGTTATCATCAGTGCTGCCGAACGTTCCATTCCTCGTACTACTTCTTCTTCACGTCGCGTTTCCGTCCCCTGGTCGAACGAGGTTTGTCGAGACGCTATCCGTGCTCGACGACGTGCTTTACGCACCTTTCGCCGCCAACCTACGTTGGAGAATTGTATTGAATACAAACGACTCAGAGCGCAATGCCATAGAGTCATCAAAGACAGCAAAAAAGCTTGTTGGGCCTCTTTCACCAGCTCCTTTAACAGTTTCACTCCCTCTTCTGTTGTTTGGGGTAGCCTGCGCCAGCTGTCGGGCATTAAGGCCCACTCCTCGGTACCTGGCCTGACCTCAGGTAACGAGGTCCTTGTTGATCCTGTGGCTGTCTCCAACGCCTTTGGCCGCTTTTTCGCGGAGGTTTCAAGCTCCGCCCATTACCACCCTGCCTTCCTTCCCTGGAAAGAGGCAGAAGAGGCTCGGCGACCTTCCTTCCACTCGCTGAATCTGGAAACTTATAATGCCCCCTTTACTATGCGGGAACTCGAACGTGCGCTTGCACTGTCCCGGTCCTCTGCTCCGGGGCCAGATGCCATTCACGTTCAGATGCTGGCACACCTTTCTCCGGCGGGCAAAAGCTTCCTTCTTCGTGCCTACAATCGTGTCTGGACCGAAGGTCAAGTCCCCATGCGTTGGCGTGACGCCGTTGTTGTTCCTATACCCAAACCCGGGAAGGATAGACACCTTCCTTCTAGTTACCGCCCCATTTCTCTTACAAGCTGTGTCTGTAAGGTGATGGAGCGCATGGTTCATGCTCGGTTAGTCTGGATTCTAGAATCTCGACGACTACTTACTAATGTACAATGCGGCTTTCGTCGCCGCCGCTCCGCTGTTGACCACCTTGTGACCTTCTCGACATTCATCGTGAACAACTTTTTGCGAAGGCGCCAAACGGTAGCCATGTTCTTCGACTTGGAGAAGGCTTATGATACCTGTTGGAGAGGAGGTATCCTCCGCACTATGCACAGGTGGGGCCTACGCGGTCGCCTGCCCCTTTTTATTGATTCCTTTTTAACGGATCGAAAGTTTAGGGTACGTGTGGGTTCCGTATTGTCCGACGTCTTCCTCCAGGAGAACGGAGTGCCTCAGGGCTCCGTCTTGAGTGTAGCCCTTTTTGCCATAGCGATCAATCCAATTATGGATTGCATTCCACCTAATGTCTCAGGCTCTCTCTTTGTCGATGACTTCGCGATCTACTGCAGTGCCCAGAGAACATGCCTCCTGGAGCGCTGCCTTCAGCGTTGTCTAGACAGCCTCTACTCATGGAGTGTGGCAAATGGCTTCCGGTTCTCTGAAGAGAAGACAGCTTGTATCAACTTTTGGCGATATAAAGCGTTCCTTCCGCCATTCCTTACATCTCGGTCCCGTTGTTCTCCCATTCGTGGACACAACTAAGTTTCTAGGGCTCACGTTGGACAGGAAACTGTGTTGGTCTCCACATGGCTCTTATTTGGCGGCCCGTTGTACACGTTCCCTTAATGTCCTCAGACTTCTTAGCGGTTCATCTTGGGGAGCGGATCGCACTGTCCTGCTTCGCATGTATCGGTCCATAGTCCGATCGAAGCTGGATTATGGGAGCTTCGTCTTCTCGCCCGCTCGGCCGTCCCTCTTACGCTGGCTCAACTCCATCCACCATCGGGGGATACGTCTTGCGACCGGAGCCTTTTACACTAGTCCTGTGGAGAGTCTTTATGCTGAAGTTGCCGAGTTACCATTGACCTACCGGCGCGACGTACTGCTGTGTCGGTATGCCTGCCGGCTGTTGTCTATGCCCGACCACCCCTCTTACGAGTCCTTCTTCGCCGATTCTCTCGACCGTCAGTACGGGTTGTATGTGTCTGCCCTGCTGCCCCCCGGAGTCCGCTTCCGTCGCCTGCTTCGACAATTGGGTTTTGCCCTCCCTCCCACCTTCAGAGAGGGTGAGAGCCCGACACCACCTTGGCTCCTGGCTCCGGTTCATATTTATCTCGACCTCAGCTCACTCCCGAAGGAGGGTACTCCGGCTGCAGTGTATTGCTCACGGTTTGACGAACTTCGTGCTCGACTTGCCGGTCACACCTTTATTTACACCGATGGCTCCAAAACTGACGATGGTGTCGGCTGTGCCTTTGTCGTTGGGGCCGCCACCTTTAAATACCGGCTCCTCGACCAATGTTCGAGCTTTACGGCCGAGCTTTTTGCTCTCCATCAGGCCGTTCAGTATGCCCGCCGCCACCGCCATTCATCGTATGTACTCTGCTCTGACTCACTCAGTGCTCTTCCGAGCTTTGGAGCTCCCTATCCGGTCCATCCCTTGATTCAACGGATACAGCAGTCCCTCCATTCTTTCGCTAATAATGGTGGTTCTGTCAGCTTTCTGTGGGTTCCCGGACATGTAGGAGTGCCTGGGAATGAGGCTGCAGATGCTGCAGCCAGGGCTGCAGTCCTCCTGCCTCGGCCAGCCACCCATTGTGTCCCGTCATCTGACGTTCGTGGGGATGTATGTAAGAGGCTTGTGTCGTTGTGGTGGGATGCTTGGTCATCCTTCCAAGGAAGCAAGCTCCGGGCAGTAAAACCGCTCCCAACTGCTTGGACAACATCCTCCCGACCATCTCGGCGCGAGGAGGTCCTTCTGACCAGGTTGCGGATTGGGCATTGCCGGTTTAGCCACCGCTACCTGCTCTCCGGTGATCCAGCCCCGCAGTGCCCTTGTGGTCAGGCATTAACAGTGCGCCATGTTTTATTGTCGTGTCCCCGTTTGAGTCAATTTCGTGTTATCCTGTCTCTGCCATCTACTTTACCGGATGTTTTAGCTGATGACGCTCGAGCAGCTGCTCGTATTCTGCGTTTTATAACTTTAACTGGCTTGTCCAAAGACATTTAACCTTTTTACTTATTTTATCTGCATCTTTGTCAGGTACTTCTGGTGTCCCCCCATCCCCTTGAGTTTTAGCAGATTCCATTTGCTCTAACACCAGTGACTGGGCGCTAATGACCTCAGCAGTTGAGCGCCCTTAAACCCTACCAAAAAAAAAAGACGAACTGCGAGGCAACAACCTTTAACGATTACGTGACAGAACAACAACGAGCCAAATCGAAAATCAGTAAGGGTATCTTAAGGAAACGTCCACATCAACGTTGTAAGGGCACAACAAGTACAGCCTCATTCTGCTTCTGTCGACATCACTTTGGATTTCGTTGTAACATTCAGTGTACTTCAGATTCCATGAAATACTGCAATATCGGTTCATCTTATCCTAATAATATCACAATGGAGTGTTACATTGGCATTCCTTCGTTGATTTTTACGTACGCACGTCTTACACACGCAAACCGCGATTTACATTGTTGGGCTAAGCTTTTCTTACATTTTACGGCATTTTCTGTACGGCTATGTAGAGTTACTTCGCGATTCAAATGGGAACGAAACATCACACGGACTGGCAGTTGGAAAAAGTTCTAGCAGAAATAGAGGGGTATGAAGTTGAAGATGAAGCTAAAGATTGATTATTCCACCCAATGAAGATAAAATATCAGATAACGGAAACATTGCAGAAAGTTCTGAAAGATAACTGTTGTAAAAAATGTAACTTATTTTTGGTTCATACTTGCTGGTTAGAACTTTTATTGTTGTTAAATCGGGCCATGTACACTACTATGTCTGCATGCTCGTCGCCGAATATGTGGAGTCCACGAATCCTAAGTACTCGGTTCGCCAGATCAAACATGCAAACAAATTGTATTTGAGTTTCATTACAAAAGGGAAAGAGAAAATACTTCAATTTGTCGACCACACAGATGTCGCAAGCGAAGGGCGACATATGAAATAAATCCTGAGTAGACACAATCCTAAGTCGATGCTATAGTGGTGCCTGACCTCCGAGCTGCTATTGAACAGGGCCGCCACCGCTCTGTCCTTGCCAGGTAGGGCCGCTGCTGCGACGTCGTCGAGGCCAGCGTGCGACTGGCTGGCGCCGTCTCGCAGCCATCTCTTGCCTACCCTTCCCCACCTGCTCTCCGGCGCTTGACTTGACACCGGAACAGTTATCGACTTGTCAAGAAGCTCATTGAAGGAGAACGGTAGGACAAAGTAAAAACTGGTGCATGAGGCCTATCCACAATGAGACGTGAACTAAAGCGTACCCTGTGTTTCATACGGAAAAAATGGTGCAAAAAAGTGAATGAGAGATCAACAGATCTTTGGCAAAGAGAACGAGGTTCTGGTGGTGAAATTGTGGGATAACGAAACAGTACGTGTGGCCAAAATTTATAGTATTACCACAGCTTTGAGCTTTTCTGAAATATACTCACAGGCAAAGAAAAAGAAAACATCTGCTATAATGCCACATCTCTTTGAAGAATAGAATGTCGAAGTGGATACTTCGTAGGGCGATAAGATACATTTTGCTGGCCATAATTTCTTGATGATTAAAACCAAATCTCTAATCCAAATGAAAAGCTCTCACTGAATAACGGTGCTGTAGCACGTCCCGAAGAAATCATGAACACCGATATGCAGAGAACGACGAGGAAAAAAATAGATGAGGGTTGGTGAGCACATATCTAAAACTACAGGCAGGAGCTCACTTTAGCTGCAGAGTAAAACACACACAACATGTGCATACTGCAGGAAAAGGAAAACTGTATATCTGCCATGGTAGTGTACGTGGCAAGTATTTCGTTCCATTTCATACTGAATACACACTCACTAACATTACGTTTTTATTTTATTCGCGATGTTTCTTGTAGATTCGTGCTTTGGCAATAATATCGTGCATTTTGATAGCTAATTAGGAGAACGTCCCAAAAATGGGACGCCGTACAGCTTTGTCTTGTTTCAGAACAGATTTTCTGTCACTGGAGATGTAAAATAATGGAAGAACAAATTAACGTTTTGGCATAATGGATTAAGGTTCGAGCACGCAAAATCCAATACATAACTCGAACATAAATACTAGAACTTCAAATGAGTGTCAGTTGACACGCACACGCACACCCACACTCCTGACGGACGGTGCCCGGAGCACGGCCGGTAGCGGGTGTGGGGCGACAAACTGCCTGACGCTGGCGCAGCCACCACCTGCTGTTCCTGGAAGTTCCTCCCTAAACCGTGCTGTTACTGGTGGTTAGGCAGTGAAGCGAATTATCTTTGACATTCCATCAGACGTAACTTCTACAGACAAAAATACGATTTACTTCGTATCTACATTGCGCGATGTTTGTCTCTACACCATGAATACATATACCCCCCTGTAACGTCTAGCGAAGAATGATAGGACTTTATCCATACACTTCAGCATCCCGACGGTGCATACGGCCGCATTTACAGCTGTGAGGTGCGGTCGGTTACACTGGGCCCCCTCAGTGAACGACTGAGACTGTCTCTGGCTTTGGGTCGGACTGTACAGTTCAAAACCCATTCCACCTTGGGCGGGAATGTGACACTACGTAAGAATTGTAATAACTTAAATGACATTAAAATGTAATCGCATTTTTACAAAATTACCAATTTCTCTTTATTACTGTGGCCATAAATAGAAAGGGTCTTTTGCTACCTTACGTCAATCACGTCCTGTCACACTCCCCTAAATGTACATATCCTGATACTTCCATTCCAGGCAAATGATCTCGAGACAAACGAAATTGTGGCGATTTAAAAACGGGAGAAGATAAACCATCAGAAACAACACACCTACATACATACCGATATTTTCCAACACAGGCACTCCTAGTAACAACAGAATATTGAAAAGATTTCCATTATTTTCTGGAAATTGGAGGACGCCTATATACGTTACCCACTCTTTCCGGTACCCGTACACCGACGATACAAGAATAGACGACAGGGATCACGCGCAGGTGGGCTGCGAGCTGCAACGTCGCCATAAACCCTCCGCCACGCCACACTGCATTCAAGCTTTCATATTTCAGTGTTATAATTAAGCTGTATAATACACTATTTCCTTCGACGGTCGGTGAGTTGCTGGCGAGCGACGTAAACTTGCCTCGCTATCTCGGAGGGCACTACTTTTTCTGTGTGTCTGTGTGTCTGTGTGTCTGTCTGTCTGTGTGTCTGTCTGTCTGTGTGTCTGTGTGGGGGGGGGGGGGGGGGAGGGAAGCGAGAAAATCTGTGTTGCCATTTTAAACTAAAATTGTATTATTAAGTTTTCTTTGCTCGTCTAGAAAGCTAAAGCTGTCGTAATTCTTCCGTTTTTGTCCTCTCATTTCGCTTAGTATCTTTCCATTTTTTCGTTACTGATCTCTCATTCTGAAGAAAGTGTGTGCCACTACGAAACATTACGGGAATGACCTGACAAAAGGTTACGCGTTATAAGATGGGCGCCGTAAATTCGCATCCTATGCAGTATCTTCAGGTGACCAGTTTGTACACCGTCTTCTCATAAACAATTATTGTCAGGAAAAGTGCCCTGGTTAAAATTTTGAAAATGTTCTAATTTCCGTAACTCGATACTATATCTTGTAAATTGGTATTCTTCTGTGTTAAGATCCTTCGTTAGTGTTTACATCATTTCTAATAGCTGGCGTGGGCACGCACTGACACACAACATAGCGTTTCCGTGGTTAGTTTTGTCCAGTAGCGATTTCTTCGTTAGTTGTTAATATACTGGAATTTCCTGTAAAATATTTTCTTCCTTACGATAGCGTCATTCTCGCATCCGAATGTTTCTCTCATTATGAGCCTCATTACTGAAGCTTGAATCAGCTGCGGAGGATAGATTTAGAATTGGAACAGCATGATTCTTCTACCTACCTTCAAAAGTAGTAGTCAATAGTTCTTTCGAACCCCTTCCGTATGCTCCCCCTGCGGGTCCGGGGGTTAGAATAGGCCCGAGGTATTCCTGCCTGTCGTACGAGGCGACTAAAAGGAGTCCATCCCCCTCACGGGGGTAGTTAGCGCCTGCGTCCGGAGACGGACGGTTTCACGACCTATAATTGTGGTCTTTTGGATTTTCACTTCTCGTTTCTTCCTTCCTTTTGTTGGTTCCTTTCTTTGCTCTTCTCCACCTCACTGTCTTCCTCACTCTTTCCCTTGACTTCTCCTTGCCTTCCCATTGCCTTCTTCTCCTTGCCTTACCATTGCCTTCTTCTCCTTGCCTTCTTCTCCTTGCCTTCTTCTCCTTGCCTTCTTCTCCTTGCCTTCTTCTCCTTGCCTTCTTCTCCTTGCCTTCTTCTCCTTGCCTTCTTCTCCTTGCCTTCTTCTCCTTGCCTTCTTCTCCTTGCCTTCTTCTCCTTGCCTTCTTCTCCTTGCCTTCTTCTCCTTGCCTTCTTCTCCTTGCCTTCTTCTCCTTGCCTTCTTCTCCTTGCCTTCTTCTCCTTGCCTTCTTCTCCTTGCCTTCTTCTCCTTGCCTTCTTCTCCTTGCCTTCTTCTCCTTGCCTTCTTCTCCTTGCCTTCTTCTCCTTGCCTTCTTCCCCTTGCCTTCTTCCCCTTGCCTCCTTCCCCTTGCCTCCTTCCCCTTGCCTCCTTCCCCTTGCCTCCTTCCCCTTGCCTCCTCCTCGTTTGAGACAGCCTGTCCTCTTTCTCCCTCCCTTCTTTTTCCTCTTCTTCCTTCCTCCCTGTGCGTGCCTGAAGGCCGACCCACGTGTTCGCACGCGTAGCCGGTGACGGGGTAACGCGTAATTCCCCGCCCTGGGTAGACATGTAAGGCACGCGCGTACCCCCTGGTAAAGGCCAGGCCCGGGGAGGGGTGATTGCCTGAGCTGATACCTTCTGACCATGCCGATTGGTCCCTCCGTCTGTTTCTCGGGAGGAGTGACCTGAGGTGTAAACATTCACCTAAGGCGGGAGTGCCCTCTGAGAGGGTCCCCACAAGGAAGGAGCGCGCCATTGGAGACGCTGGCAATCATGGGGGATTCCTCCGCAATGGATTCTACCCCATCGCTTTCGACTTCTGCCCAAAAACGGAAACGTCACCAGCCACCAGTGACAAAAGTACTACCGCCTGCCCCACAGTTCCTCGTCGTTTCTCGCTCTGAGGACGGAAAGGATTTTTCCTCTGTCAACCCTTTCGTTATCCAGAAGGGCGTAGATGCCATAGCCGGATCTGTCAAATCTTGTACCAGGTTGCGTAACGGTACCTTATTACTAGAAACTGAGAGTGCCTTTCAGGCACAAAAACTGCTTCGGGCCACACTCCTGTACACGTTCCCTGTCCGGGTGGAGGCCCACCGAACTTTGAATTCGTCTCGTGGTGTAGTCTATACTAGCTCCCTCGACGGATTGACGGACGAGGAGATTCAATCTTTCCTCGCTGAGCAGGGCGTGACGGCTGTCCATAGGGTCATGAAAAAGGTCAACAATGACCTTGTACCGACCCGGACACTTTTCTTGACCTTCGATAGTGTTAAGCTGCCATCGCGCAAGGCGGGCTACGAGGTTATTTCTGTTCGCCCCTATGTCCCGACACCTACGCGCTGCTACCAGTGTCAGCGTTTCAATCACACTCGACAGTCTTGTTCCAATGCGGCTAAATGTGTCACTTGTGGCAGGGATGCCCATGAGGGTGACTGTCCACCTCCGTCTCCTCGTTGTGTGAACTGTCAGGGTGACCATGCCGCATCCTCCCGCGACTGTCCTGTCTATAAGGAAGAACGCTGTATCCAAGAAATTCGGGTCAAAGAGAAAGTGTCCACCTCGGCTGCTCGCAAGCTATTGGCTAGCAGGAAGCCCACGCTGCTCCCAGCGGGGAAATACAGTACTGTCCTCGCCTCTCCTCGGACTACCAGGGAGGTAGCAACCCAGACATGCGATCTGACATTCGGCACCACGGTCGTCCGTTCGGACAGTGCTAAGATCACGCGGTCGACGTCTCCTCTTCCTCCCATCACCCCACAGACACCAGCCCCTTCATCAGCTTCTGCTAATACGAAGACCCTGAAGTCAGATGCACGGGCCTTCAAGAAGGAACCATCCCGTGCAGACTTCCTCCGTACCTCGACCTCCCAGCCTTCGACCGGTACTTCCACTACACGTCCTTCCAAAAAGGCTCATAGGAAGCACAGTTCTCCTTCTCCGCCACGGCGCATTTCTTCTCCTGCGCCACCCAGCGGTTGCCGCCCCAGGCCGTCATCCGTTTCACCTGGCCGCATCGCTGGTAGCCGTACATCTGGCCGTTCACCGGCGGAGGAAGCTTCCCCTCCCGGCCATCCTCCCGAGATGGCCGATGAACCTCTAGACCCAATGGACGATGACTGTCCGCCTATTGATAGCGGCGGCAGTGCTCGCTCGAAGCCAGGCCCTCAGCGGCCTTCGAGGTGACCCCTTCTTTCATCTTCCTTTTCTTACGATGGCACTTATTCACTGGAATATTCGCAGCATTCGCTCCAACCGAGAGGACTTGAAGTTGCTGCTCCGCTTGCACCGTCCGCTCGTCGTAGCCCTCCAGGAAACCAAGCTATGCCCATGCGATCAAATTGCCTTGGCACACTACACCTCTGTGTGTTTTGACCTACCCCCTGTGGTAGGTATACCAGCTCATGGAGGGGTTATGTTGCTGGTCCGGGATGATATTTACTACGATCCCATCACGTTGCACACCGGCCTGCAGGCAGTTGCCATTCGCATTTCTCTCCCCACTTTTACGTTTTCCCTTTGTACCGTTTACACTCCATCGTCATCTGCCGTTACCAGGGCAGACATGATACAACTTACTTCTCAGCTACCTGCACCAGCTAACCTTGTTAGCAGACCTTTTCAACCAGCTCAATCTTGTCTGCCTCAATACTGGCGCCCCTACTTTTCTTTCGGACACATCTCACACGTATTCCCATTTAGACCTCTCTATATGTACTCCCCAACTTGCACGCCGGTTTGAGTGGTATGCACTTTCTGATACATATTCGAGCGACCACTTCCCGTGTGTTATCCATCTCCTTCAGCATACCCCCTCTCCGTGCTCCTCTAGTTGGACCATCTGCAAGGCAGACTGGGGGCTCTTCTCTTCCAGGGCGACCTTTCAGGACCAAACCTTCACAAGCTGCGATCGTCAGGTCGCACACCTCACGGAAGTCATTCTCGCTGCTGCTGAATATTCCATCCCTCACCCTACTTCTTCTCCACGTCGCGTACCGGTCCCCTGGTGGACCGCAGCATGTAGAGATGCTTTACGTGCTCGTCGACGTGCTTTACGCACATTTAAACGCCACCCTACAGTGGCGAATTGTATCAATTATAAACGATTACGTGCTCAGCGTCGTCGTATTATCAAAGAAAGCAAGAAAGCCAGCTGGGCTGCTTTCACAAGCACCTTCAACAGTTTTACTCCTTCTGTTGTCTGGGGTAGCCTGCGCCGGCTATCTGGCACTAAGGTCCACTCACCAGTTTCTGGCTTGAAGGTCGCGAATGACGTCCTTGTGGCCCCTGAGGCTGTCTCCAATGCCTTCGGCCGCTTTTTCGCAGAGGTTTCGAGCTCCGCTCATTACCACCCTGCCTTCCTCCCCCGCAAACAGGCAGAGGAGGCTAGGCCACCTAACTTCCGCTCCTCGAATTGTGAAAGTTATTATGCCCCATTCACCATGCGGGAACTCGAAAACGCACTTGGCCGATCACGGTCCTCCGCTCCAGGGCCTGATTCTATTCATATTCAGATGGTGAAGAACCTTTCTCCTGCGGGTAAAGGTTTTCTTCTTCGTACATACAATCGCATCTGGATTGAGGGACATGTTCCCGCATGCTGGCGCGAGTCTATTGTTGTCCCAATTCCTAAGCCGGGGAAGGACAAGCACTTGCCTTCCAGTTATCGACCCATCTCGCTTACCAGCTGTGTCTGTAAAGTGATGGAGCGAAGGGTTAACTCTAGTTTGGTTTGGCTGCTCGAGTCTCGACGCCTACTTACCAATGTACAATGTGGATTTCGTAGGCGCCGCTCTGCTGTTGACCATCTGGTTACCTTGTCGACCTTCATTATGAATAACTTCTTGCGGAAGCGCCCGACCGCGGCTGTGTTCTTTGATTTGGAGAAGGCTTACGACACCTGTTGGAGGGCGGGCATTCTCCGCACTATGCATACATGGGGCCTTCGCGGTCGCCTCCCTCTTTTTATTCGTTCCTTTTTAATGGATCGACAGTTCAGGGTACGTGTGGGTTCTGTCCTGTCAGACACCTTTCGCCAGGGGAATGGGGTGCCACAGGGCTCAGTTTTGAGCGTCGCTCTCTTCGCCATCGTGATCAATCCAATAATGGATTGCCTCCCAGCTGATGTATCAGGCTCCCTTTTCGTGGACGATTTTACCATCTATTGCAGCGCGCAGTGTCCACGTGTCCTGGAGCGCTGTCTTCAGCGTTCTCTTGACCCCCTTTACTCCTGGAGTGTCGCCAATGGCTTCCGTTTTTCTGCCGAGAAGACGGTCTGTATTAACTTCTGGCGCTACAAAGAGTTTCTCCCACCGTCCTTACGACTCGGTCCCGTTGCTCTCCCAATCGTGGAGACAACAAAATTTTTAGGTCTTACATTTGACAGGAAACTTAGCTGGTCTACACATGTCATATTTGGCTGCCCGTTGTACCCCTTCTCTAAATGTCCTCTGTGTTCTCAGTGGTATGTCGTGGGGAGCGGATCGAACCGTCCTACTTCGCCTATATCGGTCGATCGTCCGCTCCAAGCTGGATTATGAAAGCTTCGTATACTCCTCTGCACGGCCATCCATCTTACGCCGCCCCAACTCCATACAACATCGGGGTTTACGACTTGCGATCGGAGCGTTTTATACTAGTCCCGTCGAGAGTCTTCATGCTGACGCTGGTGAATTGCCACTCACCTGCCGGCGCGATATACTGCTTTGTCGGTATGCCTGTCGGCTACTGTCAATGCCCGACCATCCGTCTTATCGTTCCTTTTTTGACGACTCTCTTGACCGTCAATACGGGTTGTATGTATCTGCCCTCCTACCCCCTGGAGTTCGCTTTCGTCGCCTCCTTCAACACCTTAATTTTTCACTCCCTGCAACCTTTCGAGTGGGCGAGAGCCACACGCCACCTTGGCTCCAGGCTCAGGTCCGCGTTCACCTTGACCTCAGCTCACTCCCAAAAGAGGTTAACCCCAGTTCGGTCTACCACTCCCGTTTTTTGGAACTTCGTTCGAAGTTCATCGACATGAATTTCATTTATACAGATGGCTCTAAGACCAATGACGGGGTCGGGTGTTCCTTTATTGTCGGGGCACAAAGTTTCAAATACCGGCTCCATGGCCATTGTTCGGTCTTCACAGCTGAGCTCTTTGCCCTCTACCAGGCTGTTCTTTACATCTGCCGCCACCGACATTCTGCTTATGTCATCTGCTCCGATTCCCTGAGCGCCATCCAGAGCCTCAGTGATCCGTACCTGGTTCACCCTTTCGTACACCGGATCCAACGCTCTCTTCAGCAGCTGGTGGACTTCGGTTCTCCGGTTAGCTTTATGTGGGTTCCTGGCCATGTCGGTATCCCTGGGAACGAAGCTGCAGATGCCGCGGCCCAGGCTGCGGTCCTCCAGCCTCGGACAGCTTCTTGTTGCGTCCCTTCGTCCGATTTTAGCAGGGTGATTTGTCGGCGCATCTTATCTCTGTGGCATGCCGATTGGGCTGCACTTACCGACAACAAGCTTCGGGCCTTAAAACCTCTTCCCGTGGCTTGGACGTCCTCCTCACGCCCTTCTCGGCGGGAGGAGGTCGTTTTGGCCCGGTTAAGAATCGGACACTGCCGGTTCAGCCATCGCCATCTGCTGACGGCTGCGCCGGCGCCGTTCTGCCCATGTGGGCACTTGCTGACGGTTAGACACATTTTAATGTCCTGTCCAGATTTTAACACACTGCGCCTAGATCTTAACCTGCCAAGTACTTTCGATGCCATTTTAGCGGATGACACACGAGCAGCTGCTCGTTTTCTTCGTTTTATCAATTTGACAAACCTCGCTAAGGACATTTGATGATGCTGTCTTTTAATCCTATGCCTGTCAGTCTGTCTTTTATCGTGTTTTCCCTTTTAGTTGTTGTCAACTTGTGCCTCGCGGTGCAATCTTAGAGTAGTCAGGGCGCTAATGACCATTGAAGTTGTGCGCCCTAAAACAAAAACAAAAAAAAACAAAAAAAAACCCTTCCGTATGCGTAACCTAAAACAGCATTTTCAACTGAAAGCGAATCTACAAGTTTCCCGCATTTATCCATTTCGTTTTCGTCTCTCCGCTTCAAGGAAGCGTTGCAAACCATTATTTTTCACTTACGAACTTCCTCTAAAAATCCCTCAGCACACCCTGTAGTCCGTAACTCTGAATTTCTGTTAGTGAACGGTGACAGTACACACTCGCGGAAGTACCCTTGTTTTCTCTCGTAAACGCATTTAAAACACAGCACAGGGCGGCAGGTCTGGGCTGCTCAAGACCACTCAGCCGCCAGCCGCGCAGCTCACTGCTGGAAATACACCTCGTGATCCATGGCGTGCAGTCTGGTGTCCGTGCAGACACGTTACCGACAGCGAAATCTTCATATTGCCCAAGACGTTTTGGCAACTTTGTCTTTTCGAAGAATTCTCAAGAATCCGAGGAAATACCAGCACCTATTTTGTTTCCAGGTGTACCCATCGTTTTCTTTCCATTCACAAGTGAAACCTGAGTCTCATTCACACATTTCGTTAAAATAATCTCTTCTACTCCTACTCAGAAGACTGTAGCAACAATGTTAACAATAGAGTCGCTGAAGGATATCGAATAGCAACTTGCTTTTTTCTAGAAGACATGTGAACGGACGTAAATGAATAAAGTTCAGTTGTGCAGTAAATGTTGATGCTTCTGCAGTTCGTTCAGAATTTCCTGCCTGAATGTGTTTCGCAGAGTTAAAAGGATTATACTGACCTCACAGAATTCAAAGGCGCTGCCCCCATACGCGATACACCTCGGGCCAGTACATGTCTTTACCACAAGGCGCAGTCATGCTAGCGCGACATGACACATGGGTTCAACCATACTCAATTACCTGGCGTGACTGACACCTCACAGAGTGGTCACTAGCCATCTAAAACGTTCTCCATGTTCTTAAATCACATTGCTTTGTAAAAAAAAGAGCCAAGTCGACCTCTCGGAATTGTATAGTGTCCCAGAAGTAGTTAACGCTCGCTTTCTAAATGTCTCGTGCTTGTATGCACGGAAATTCTTGCCCTAACAGAACCTGTTTACGAAAATAGCGCGGAATATAGTCTTCCTCGCACACCTAACGTGTTACCGTTCCTGCTCTCTACATACGCAAATGTTCATGCCGCTATGTACAGGCTCCTATATCCCAGCACAAGCGATGTGAATCAATCTAGCGTTCTGGTTGGCTCTTATCGAATTTACCCACCGAATTACAGATGCCGCCTGTATCGAAGCACCATTCACCTTTTCTTTCCGGGGCTTTCAGCGGTTATTTTGCACAGATCACTAAATTGCATTGACTGTCAAAGGCACAAAGTTGTCTACAGATTATCAATTACATAAGAGACCCACAAAAATATCAGAAGCCAGGACTGTATTTACCAGTTCCAACTACAGTTAAATATTACTAAAATTGCCGCAACCCTCTGACAGCGATCTATGTACACGTAATTTCTGCTCTTAACTCTTGTCGTTTGGGGTCGAATCTCGGTATCTATAGCGCGTACGTAAAAAAATCTCCCGCTGTTATCGATGTCCGTAATGCTTACGTCCATCACAATAGGATACACACTAGTCATGCTACAACATAAACCAAAGAAATCTTATGATGGATGGGCGTGTCGTGCTGTCCTTCATAATGAATACCGCTAGCAAGACATTGGGTCCATGACGCGTTAAGTTTCATGCTTTCAACATACGCAAACGTTCACGCAACCGTTTAGACTCTCCTACATCCCAACACAAAGCATGAAGAAAGTATTATAAGCTCTTACCGAACTTATCCTCCGAATTACTGTTACCCCCGGTATCGAAGCACCATCGAACTTTTTTTCTGGGCCTTTCATAGTTAAAATTATTTTACACAGATCGCTAAAATTGCATGGACAGTTAAACCTGCAAAGTGCCATACATATCGTCTAATATGCAGAGAGTCTTACTCACCTACACAGCTCTCCAACCAAGGGCAGGAGCTTGAATATTAAAGACTTAAACCGACATCCAACGGGTACTGTATCCATGTAGTAAACACAGAATTCCGTTTCTCTACCGCACAAAATCAACCCTTTTACATCAACAGACAATATCGTACATACTCCTCTAAGCACTAGGGCATCCACGCCCGACAGGTGCGCACAGCACGTCAGAACTGTACTAAAAATTCGTGATTGCTGCACCCCTGCCACAAACGTGTTAGTCTTTCTGATCCGAACCTGCTTCCTTTTCTACAGACATCCAGACGCCAGGATTACAAGAACACACATTTTCGCCATAATATTATACCACTTTGGCGGTACTTCTCAATATCGAGCACTAGACAGCATCCAACCGATCCCTAGCACAACATAATTCCCAAGATTTAGAATATAAATTGTTTGCATAGAAACACCGAACTTTAGCGAGGTGCAGCGTGCTGTTAACCACGGAGTAACTAGAACCAAATAGAGGAAACGGATATGTCCCCTCTCGAATACCGATGTCGATCATGTAAATTATAGGAGGGATTTGGAATCTGTTAAGTCAACTAAGGTCTTTCCCATGTCTGGGGAACAAGCAAACGTGTCCCATACACCACAATCGGTCTTCTCTCAACTAAATAAAGGCACGAAATGTGCAGAAGCAGTCAACCGAACAATTTACATGGGAGAGAATAACAGTCAAACGCACATCCGTACGTAATCTTCCCAAATTTCCACTTGATCACGAAAGCCGCCCAACACGTATTAAGTATCAGTTCGCTATTTGGTCGTCTAGACGAGGGCAAAGTTAACTCTGATAAACTCCAACAGGCCTCTGCATTCGGATGGCTGGTGCAGTATTATATGATGCAGCTCTGTCTTGATCCCTCAATCGATTCAAAGGATTCTCTCCCTCCACTGGCTCTTCGCCACCAGTTCTCCTGTCTCCTCAGTGTTTTTCAGGGTTCAGAAGTGATTTATACTGACGGCTTCGTGGTTGCTGGTCGCACTGGTTTTGCTTGCACCTATGCACGATGCACGGAATTTCGTTCCTTGCCAGACGGCTGTAGTCTTTTTACTGTGGAATCGGTAGCCATCTTGCACGCACTGGACCATATCCGCTCTTGCTCAGGACTATCCTTCACTATCTGTAGTGACTCATTTAGCGGTCTGCACGCTATCGGCCAGTGCTTCCCTCGCCACCCATTGGTTATTGCTATCCAGGAGTCCCTTTCTCTCATCACTCTACGTGGATCCTCGGTGGTTTTTTAGACCCCAGGCCATGATGGCATTCCTGGCAATGAACTTGCCGATGGACAGGGTAAATTAGCAACTACCAGGCCACCTCTTGCTTTTGCTATTCTGGGAATAGACCTTTGCTCGGCATTACGTCGTTAGGTTTTGGGCCATTGGGATGCAGAATGGAGCACTCTTGCTTCGCTGAACAAGCTCAGGGCAATTAAGGATTCCAAAACGCCATGGAGGTCCTCCTTGCAGGCCTCTCTTAAGGCCTCTGTCGTCCTGTCATACTCTGCTGGCTCCGCATTGGCCATACTTCTTTGAATCACGGTTACCTCGTCCGTCATGAGGACCCCCTCCCCCCTCTCCCTCTGTCGTTGTGGATCGATGTTGACTGTGGATCTCATCTTAATGGACTGCCCCAACTTAGCCACCCTATGACAGACTTGGAGCTTTCCAGACTCGCTACTGCTGGTGTTAGCTGACAATGCCTCAGCAACGGATCTCATTTAAAGTTTATTCGTGATGGGATTTCACTTCATTTAAGGGGGGGGGGGACCCTCCACCTTTTCAGTGACTGGAGGGTATGGCCGGCTCCCCCCTCCCCTCCCCCCTTCGCCCTGACTGGATTGGCTTCAACTAGGCTTGGTGGTTCACCCTGGCCCTCTGTCTTCCCACTCCTTTTGTTAAGGGGTCTGTTACGTCTTGAGCGCCTATCTTGTCTCCCGTGATTCTTCCTTCCCGCCCCTGTCATTAGTCACTTTCTTTCCCTCACATCTTCTTCCACCCTTTTCTTTTCTTTTCTTTCTTTCTTTCTTTCTTTCTTTCTTCCTTCCTTCCTTCCTTCCTTCCTTCCTTCCTTCCTTCCTTCCTTCCCTCCCTCCCTCCCTTTGTTTCTCATTTTATGGACATTGTCATTGCCTCTTCTGATGTGGAATTTTATCGGTTTTAGTTAATCTAAGATCGGAGGGACTGATGACCGTGTAGTTTGGTCCCTTCTACAACCAACCAACCAACCAACCGACCAGATGTTAAAGAAAAAAAATCCCAATCCCAACAGCTAGTGCATGTTACTCTCACAAGCGCTCTTGGTTCTACAGGTGCACGCAAGTATCCATGTTAAAACCCTATAACTGCTTTACGAATCGAGGTACGACATTACCTTGAATGAGGTGGCGTTTTCCGGACAAATACCATGACGGTGATAGTAAAAATATGTGTGTATTAACAGTCAACGATGCAATCTCGCGATAAAATCACTGAAGTTTGAAAGTGATTCGGCTGAGGAACGTGGTATTTGCGACTCCATCAAACCGCAACCAGCTCGATGATTCATTAGTTTTGGCAACACATCCTGTCTCTAGACCATGTCAGAGGTTTCGCAATACATCCGCTGAGTTATAGGCGATGACAGACAGTAGTGTGTATTTTCCTTCTGATTACCTCAATCAGGACATCATCTACTAACTTCTAAGATCTCAATCGTTACGCTACATGTCAGAAATTACGTCCATTCAAACACATACTTGCATACGCTCACACCCACAAGTCGATCATATTTTTCCCGAACCTAGCTTCTACAGTAAAATTCCAACATGGTTTTAGTGATCCCCCCTACACGTCGTGCAACTGGTCCCACTTCTACAGCTTCGCGCATGTGATTGGTCCAATTTAAGTCTGAACTGAGGAAAAGTCGGAGAATGACATATCCACCACCTTCAGCAGCCTCTGTAGAAACAGGAGGACATGAATTAGTGTAACAGGACTGTGTTTTGACCATTCGCTGGAAATGCACGCAATTTCGTACGTCCCCAAACTAGATACAAGTAGGCTACTACAGATCCAAGTCCATTCAAATCAGACAGCTCATCAGATAAAAATTAGAAACTACAAAAGCTCATACGAATTAGTCACAAAGGCACCGATGCAGGCGCAATGACACATACCTGCAGTCGGCCTCCAGCGCGGGGAAACAGATGTCATAATACTTCCCACAATAGCGTAGCGAGCAGCCACCCACGCATTCCTAGACGTATAGCCGCTCCCCCACCGGCTGTCTCCTCAGAATCGTGTCACACATACAGCAGTCTGTTAAGTATACAGGCACCGCCGAGGCCACTTTAAAGTTCACTCACTCTAGGTGAATATCATATGACACCCTCCCTCTGGGCCTGTTTAGTTGTCTCAGACATTGTCGTTGTACAAAAGCTTCGTAGAAAACAAATATTTCGTTTTTCTGCCACAAGTTCCATGTTTGTCTCATGTTCTAAATTAACACGAACCAGAAGATAGCAAAGTACATCCTTAATTTCAATGCATTTGGGTCTATATTCGGTCAATTTATACCTATTAGCTCCTCATTTTTCGCGTTTCTATCGATTTTAGGTCAGATCTACCCATGCGGTCATGACGTAACATCTAGTTCTGTGTCCTAAAATTGCTTGTAAATTTAGCACAGCTGCCAGCACTTACCCAAATGCGGTGGTGGTGGTGGTGGTGGTGGTGGTGGTGGTGGTGGGAGGATCTGAGGATGTAATATAGCAAATATAGCACTGTACTCGAATGCAGTCAGTCACCTCCATATTCAGAGAGTGTTTGCTCTGTTTTGTGTATGTCTGTGTATATGAATGAGTCCCAACCATAAATGATGCAGGTCTGTAAATGATGAACCACCACAAACAAATTAAAGACCTTTTCCAATTTCCAGTAAATGTAACTGAGAGTAATTTAAAAAGGCTAACTGCTAATGGATATCCGCAGTCAAATGAGCATTTTCCAAAAGATGAAGGAATATACTTTTCTTGTAATTACTACAATGTTGTAAACAAATCATTGTGCAGTTTGAGGCCAGTTTGGTTACATGTACAGAGAAACAGCAGGTGTAATGAATGTATTGTCTATCTTGTGGCTCAATGAAAATAGGCAACAAACATATTTGCCACATATTTCTGTTTATTTGGTAAGGGCTTCAATCAAAAATCATGACAGTACTGAAAATACAGAAAAGATGGGCAATGCCCTACCTCATTTATAAATTTTTCTTCCAACAGAAGAACCAGCACAATTGAGGCCAATCATTTTGTGTCAAAGCTCTCTTGAAATTGTCAACCCACCTTAGGAAGCTTCCAACGGAGGCTAAAACATGGATATCTTGCAACACAATGTTAGAAAAATGTCAGTTAGATAATGTGCCTATTTCACAAAGAAGTACAATGGAAGTTACGAGTTTGAAAGTAGTTAGGAATGTTGAATTTGAAGTCAGACTCCTACCTAATAAAGAACAAAGTCACAAAGGTTACTAAAACGTAATCCAGGCAGACTCGCCAACCAAAGAATCATGAAATTAGTAACTAATAATGACAATTGGCAAAAAAGGTATCCATAGTCCGAAAAATAATTCGATCAATAAAAATTAAATGGAAAATGTGGAATGAAACATGCAAAGAAACCATACCAGAAAGGGCTTAAAGTGAGTAAGATGGAAATGATCGATGAAAATTATAGATCATGCTCAATCTAAACAACAAAGGAAGAAAAAATCAGATTAATCAGAAATATCAAATAAGCCTTTGAGAGGGAGAAACGTCTGCAAATAGACAAAAACTTCGATAAAAAACAAGGGAATTATTTTTTCACAAACTGTGAAGAACAAATTAAAGGGGTATCAAACTGCAGATTCTAAAATGAAAATGGCCAAATTGGTTTAAATAATACTGGAAATTATGATGTATGTATGATTTTAATCAGCTTCTGAGCTATGTCATGAATCTCAATTCTCCGATTCTGTGGTCTTCACTCCAGAGACCTGTTTGATGCAGCTCTCCATGCTACTCTATCCTGTGGAAGCTTCATCATATCCCAGTACCTACTGCAACCTACATCCTTCTAAACCTGTTTAGTGTATTCATCTCTTGGTCTCCCTCTAAGATTTTTACCCTCTGCACTGACCTCCAATACTAAATTGGTGATCTCTCGATCCCTTAGAATGTCATACCAATTGATCCCATCGTCTAGTCAAGTTGTGCCACAAATTTCTCTTCTCCCCAATTCCATTCAGTACCTCCAAATTAGTTATGTGATCCAACCATATAATCTTTGGCACCCTTATGTAACACCACATTTCGAACGCTTCTATTCTCTTCTTGTCTGAACTGTTTATTGTCCATGTTTCACTTCCATTCATGGCTACACTCCATACAGGGCTACACTCCAGACAAACACTATCAGAAACTACTTCCTGACACTTGAATCTATACTCAGTGTTAAAGAATTTCTCTTTTTCAGAAACACTTTCCAAGCCATTACTAGTTTACATTATATATCCTCTCTACTTCGACCATCATTAGTTATTTTGTTCCCCAAATAGCAAAACTCCTTTACTACTTTAAGCGTCTCATTTCCTTATCTACTACCCTCAGCATCACCCAGTTTAATCAGACTACATTCCATTATCCTCATTTTGCTTTTGTTGATGTTCATCTTATACTTTCCTTTCAAGACACTGTCCATTCCGTTCAGCTGCTCTTCCAGGTCCTTTGCCATCTCTGACAGAATTACAATGTAATCGGTAAACCTCAAAGGTTTAATTTCTTCTCCATGGATTTTGGAATTATGTAGGAGGAACATTGTGGGCACAATAATAGGAGAGCATTTGCAGCATATGTGAAAAGTAGCAAATATGAACTTACTACAGAAGAGAACAAATTGATATACCATACTTTGTATGGCTCTGGAAAGTTTATTTCTATGTGCTGGAGGGACTTGATATTTAGGCTCATCAGATAAAAAGTCCAGGGAAGCTGCTGATTTGATAGTGATCTAACACATCACAAAGACTATGGAATTAAAGACTTTTGGCCTTACATGTATTTGTTCCATTAGATGATAATAGAGAGAAAAAAAAATAGGTCAAAGGGAAGCTACTTCAAGGTTTCTTAGAATTTAAGTAACTTTCACCTGGAATAAAAATAGGAACTTGGAAAAACTGTCTCAAGAATAGGCATAATTACTCATTTAAGAGTCCACAGAATGTCATGGTACACATTTTTATGAAGACAAACTGGATCAGCTTTTTCAGCTGCCAACTTTGAGGCATTTAAATAGTTTCCAAGAGCTTACTTTGTCTGCATCCATAGACAGCCTAAAGCCACACTGGTACTGGTATAAATATCCCTCGAATTTAAGACGTATCATTTCGCCCTCCCTTTTCCTTTGAATAGTATGCACATTCCATTGTCCTGAGGATAAGGACCCTTAATAGGTTTCAAGCCTAACCTCATTCAACTTCTGGGAGAGAACTTCTCCCTCTCAACACATATGATTAAAGACTTCAGCAATTATAATAAAATACCCATTTTTGGACTGTTTCAGGTGCTCTCAATGGGTTGTGAGAAAATGGAGTGCACCATTGGGCTTCCATTCACTGAAAGGAATATGTAACCACATGAGACTCCTGGTGCTTCTCTAATCTCACAGACCATCCTCCTGCTGATCAATCAATGCAAAACTGTTCATTAAACATTATACTAGTACAGAAAACAGAGTTTATGGCTGCGTGTTCATTTATTTGCATGTTATCTTTGGCAGCAAAGTCAGCTGTCGCGAAACACATTCATCGAGGCCTACATACCTAGACAATGATATGGGTTTTCTGTAATATAGCTGTTCCTGAAAATGTTAGGTCCACTCATGTTCCATATTTATATTAAAGGTATGCCCTCTGTTTGCTTGTGACACTAGCTTGGTAGTAAAGAACGTTGCGTGGAATGTTGGCATTGTTCAAAGTAGTGCAGTTTGAGACATAGGTTCATGGCTTGTAGATAATAAACTAATGCTAAATCACAGGAAGAATCAGTTTTTGCAATTTCTAACAAATAATTCAACAAAACCTGCCATTTTAATTTCACAGAATGGCCATACGATTAGTGAAATGCAACAGTTCAGAGTTCTAAAAGTTCAGATAGACAGTGAACTGTTCTGGAAAAATCATGTTCAGGATCTTGTTCAGACTTCATGCTGGTATTTTTACTATTTGAATGGTATCTGAAGTAAATGATAGTTAAACACAAAAATCAGTCTACTTAGCTTACTTTCATTTCCTTATGACATACGTTGGAAGAAAAACCCCAAAATATACCATTTCTCAATGGCTGTTTTGGCTCAGAAATGAGCGGTTCAGGCAGCAGGTGGTGTAAGATCACGTAACTCCTGTTAGTCTGAGTAATCTGACATAGGCCTCTCATTAAATATAAACACTTAGCTGTCATTTCTTGTCAACATCATCAGCTCATTCCCAAGAATAACACTAGGCAGAAATCCAATCTGCCTTAAGGGCACACTTCCTTGACTCTCGTGCAGAAAGGCATGCAGTATACTGCGGCATCCATTTCCAATAAGTTACCACAGGAATTCAAACACTGTAGCATTAATCCATGTGGTTTCAAATAAAAATTGAAGTGTTTCCTATTCTGTTGAGGATTTCCTTGAAAATTTAAGCTGTTTCCTGTTACAATCTCGATTGCAGATACATAAACTTATGGCTCCTCTTCTTTGGTTTCTTAAACATTTTATTTCATGTGACACATTCCATGACCTTGAAGATTTGTGCCACATATTGGTCCTACAAAACAAGATGTACGAAAAAGAAACCACTTACTGGATAAAGGACTGTTAGCCATGGTCATGGCAGCTGGCAAATAAGTCAATGCAAGATCTGAAAGATCATCACATTCGATTCTGTTTCATGTACCACAGACCTATATTAATATTGGGATTTGCTTTCAGCAAAGGATAAAAATAACTAAACAGTTACTTTTACATCACACTGCACAATTCGTGATGCACGTGCTGAAGTACACTAATGTAGTTTTATTGAATTACTAATCAACATGTCAAATATAACCACTAACACAAGTAGATCTCTCAAAGTAATGCACTTAGTACTTACTGCACAAAAAGGAAAGTATTTTCAGAAGACTTCAGGAAGTTCATCAGGCCTCGATTTTATGGAGGAGAATGAGTCTGCTATCATTCTAGAAAGGTACTTGGATGTGTGTTTGCAATTTAGAGTACCTGTAATTTAAGCCCAGTTCCCAAGTGCAATAAGTAGTTTAGACAACAGTAAGTGGTAATTGTCATTTTTAAGGAATATTTATTGTTATGTTTAGTGAGTATCAATTTGGTATAACCCATTGCTTTGGTAAAGTTGTATGTCAAAATGTCTATAGTACTGATGAACAATGATCACCAGCACAGTCATTTTTTTTTAGTTCAAATGGTGGCTTTAAGCTTTCATACACTTTAGGAGCCTTCTCTGTTGTGCATAAAATCTGGTGCAGATTGATGGAAGATTTGTGCAGGGTGGGATAACGATAGTTACTTTCATTATTCATCCACAGAAATGCCCAAATTTTACATGGTCCAGTTGTGCCACTTTCACAGGTTTATTCCTTGCTGTCTCATTCTGGTTCAGCAATGTGCCTTCGCCCTAAAACTGTCAGCACCATGACAACTGCCATTACATCAGGAAAATGAAGAAGTTGAGCTGTCATTAAGATTCTGTATACTACAAAAATGACACATTATATGGCATTAATAGTAAAGGAGAGTTTCTCACTTTAAATTAAGAACCAGTATATGAGTAGTCTTTGAGAAATGTTTTGGATCATTTACATTTGAGGTAGCATTTCAGTTTGTTTGATGAGGTAAGTGGGTAGTGTGGAGTGCAGCACAGAAGAGCAGGAAGTATTGTAAAGGCTCAAAGCCCTGAGCTGATGAAATTTGTGCTCGCCCTGGAAGGAGGCCAGGAAGCAGTGTGGGGTTCGTTACATGCCACAAAACCAAACCTTCTTGCTACTGGTGAAAATCACCCTTGCTCTGCCAGTCTCATGGGTGGTGCCTCTACTTTAACTCACCTGAGTGATAGGACATGTGCATCCCTCAACAGGACCTGATAGACAAAAAAAGAATTTGTTTTACTCTTGCAGAGGAAGTATTTTTTATGTTAACACACAAACTAGTGATAAACTAGGAGTGTTTCAACATGACGTGATAAAGAACAGAATCAGTTTGTTCTGTTTTTTAGAGAGCCTACCGCTCAGTGAATTACTGAGCATCTAATCTACTCAATTATGTACGAGAATCAATATTACTGAATTCCAGAAAGCCAGAACTTTATTCCAGTTGCAGACTGGCTATCTGAAGACTGTCAGGGACAAATAAATGTTTGTCTACAGCTCGCATAATGATTGATCAAATTTTAAAATCTTGTTGTAATCTGCTTAGTAAAACATGCAATCTTATGTTACACGGTTAGCACACTGTGGCTAGTTTAACAGTTGGAAACTGTGCACAGCCTCACCCACTGCAGGCATATATAAACATTATATTCATCAAGTATTTTAATATGAGAGCACTTAGTGACTTGCAAAAAACTTCACCAATAATTTCAAATTATCATGGAATTATTCTCGTGGATACCCCACAGAGAGTAACAGCAAAAATGTGGCAAGTGGTAAACGTTTTTGCTGTTTGATGTGGCAATTTTACTACACACACACACACACACACACACACACACACACACACACACACACACACACTTACAGATGGTTACAAGTAGTGAGAAGGAGTGGCAGATGAGGCAGATTATTTCTCAGGTGGATTCTTTGTAGAGGTGAGGCAAAAAGAAAAGCTGATGGGTATGGAAACAAGATGGAGTAAGAGACCTAATAGGAATGACGTGGAAGTGGGTGGTGTTGCATCTGGCTGGTGCCTTACAGTCTGGCCTTCTGCCAGACAACAGAGTGATGTCAGTTGCTGGCATGTTAAGAGGGCCGGAACTCACACTCAGTGGAGATCATCTTGCCAGTGATGGCCACTGCACAGTTTCCACCCTGGAGCCATGTGACACTGGATGACTTAACAGTATTTCTCCATTGCACAACCTTCATAGGGTAGGCTCACCAGCCAACCCAAGTTACAGACTTGACATCAACTACCTACTCCAGAGTGTCGTCACTATATTAATAAGAATGCAACCCACAATATTGGCATTGCCAGTCCAACCTACACAGAAGGTGCCTACAGCAGTGTTTGTTACTTATTACCAACAGAGTGCTCAGCTGGAAGGTTCAAGAATAGTTTTCATATTATCTGCAGTCTTTTAGTGGATCAGGGCATTCTCTAACTTGCCTTCACCAAAAAGCTGTTCCATTTGCTGCATGTTGGCATGTACAGTCTGTGTCGCAATGAAAATCTATTCTTCTTGTCTACTCGGGAACATTCCTCTTCTTATGCTTTTTTTCAGTTCTTTTTTGTCTCTGGAAACATTTTACCAGTGTCTTGTGTTCCATTACATAGCCTTCATCTCTGTGCAGAAGCACTTGAACAGTGTTTGAATGGTTTTACTCCATGTTCAAATGTCTTGTGCCACTTCATTCCTTCACTCTTGTGTCTTTCTGCCTGCACCATTCCACCACATCATCTCTCCTTACTGATGCCATGGCCTCATTTCCGTATTTTTGTTCCATGTGTGTGCCTCCTGGATGGCACTGCTATCTCCTCCATGGGGATGATTTTTCACATTTTTGGCTGCTTTTAGTCACAACTTTTCTCCTGAGCACAGCAATAACATTGGAGTCTAGGACATCACCAGTGCACCTTGCAGTGCCTAATATGAGTTAAGCTCATACTAGTGACAACCTTACACCATGTCAGGACTATTTTTATGTTCTTTGCACTAGGAAACTGTTTCACTTGCCCAACATCACCATGTGCCCTCTGTGTTGCAAGGCAGTTCTAACATTCATGGCTAGGCACATTTCTCTCATTGTGCATGGATCGTCCACAATAGGTGGGACTTATGACCACGAGTGTGGGTGGCATATTGGGCCAGGGAGTTCCCTGCTGGACTCCCTGTAGAGAGGTGAGGCAGGAAGACAAATAGGTTGGTCTGGGAACAGACTGTAGTTAAAGTCTTTATGGGAAATAGTTTGAGCAAAGAGGCAGTGATACTGTACATATATCATCTTCGGATACTTACCCGCAGCCATTCTCTCCACATGTATAGACACATTTATCCTATGTGCTTTGGTTGTTTATACTCTACTATTTACTCCCAGCATCTTCATTTCAGAGGTGATCAGCTTTCACATGTTATAAAGTAAATCACAGAAATCTTACTTCTGCTGACTGGATGGTTCATAACCCCCCTACCCATTATTCAAACACAGCTCCACAAATAATTGTAAACACTTAATTTATTCCAAGAAACTACCAAGACATCAAAGACAAAATAAGGAAAATAATAAAATTGTCTCCAGTACACTATCTCATGAGAGAGAATAAAAACAGTACATCAAAAGAACAGTATCTGTACATTTATGGTGGCAGATCTCCAACTAGTCAGGATTTCGATATGGTTTTTATTAATAGAGAGATGCACTAATTAGCAAACTGCAGTCATGGACTGTGCGGCTGTCCTAGTGGAGGTTAGTCCTCCCTCGGGCACGCGTGCTTTGACAGTTGACACATCCTGATGCATCAGTGAATAGTAGATTTGGTAATGGAAGTAAAACTTTGCGTGTGTGCGTGCGCCCAAAAAAAATGATTCAAATGGCTCTGAGCACTATGGGACTTAACATCTATGGTCATTAGTCCCCTAGAACTTAGAAGTACTTAAAGCTAACGAACCTAAAGACATCACACAATACCCAGTCATCACAAGGCAGAGAAAATCCATGACCCTGCCGGGAATCAAACCTGGAAACCCGGGCATGGAAAGCAAGAATGCTATCGCACAACCATGAGCTGCGGACTGTGTGTTAGTCCTTAGGATAATTTAGGTTAAGTAGTGTGTAAGCTTAGGGATTGATGACGTTAAGTCTCATAAGATTTCACACACATTTGAACATTTTTTTTTTTAATTAGCAAATTCAGTTTGTAGACCCTATTACTACAAACCAGTCAAGTCGCACATCTATAGATACTTAGCGTTAGCTGTGGTAGTTATTATAAATGTAGAAACATAACTAGTGTGTTCAGAAAAATTAACATTTTCATCATTTCTTTACATTCAAAACTACAAGACACAGACATCAGTCTTCTTCAGTAATAAGTTATCAGTGAAAACATACGTCAAACAGTATATACCTAGCAAATAATGTAACAAAGATAAATAATATCCTCACTGTCTTTGCCACCCACAACAAGGCAAAACATAGAAAGCTCCTTCTATGAAACATACTGTCCTCACTTCTGTACCAACAAAGCAAAAATACATGTCTAGCACCACCTGTCATCTTCTGGGTTCAAATTGCGTACTGTGATCTGTTGTTCAGTTTGTGCACAATGAAATGGAACATTACTACGGTTGTGCAGACTCTGAAACAAACATTTTGACAGGACCTTTTTGTCTGATTGATGTTAGTATCAGGTAATTCATATGGTAGTGCTGAACCTATCAGCTATGACCATTTATAAACTAAATCCACACCCCAATATTTCATTTCAGTTACTACCCTGATACGTTGTACATAAACGTTCAGTTCTGAAATCCAAATCCTCCTCAGGTTGTTGTACTCACATCATCTGTCATTGGAGTCCCACTGTTTGATTAAGCCCCTTTCCTGACTTCTCCTGGTATTCTGGTCTCCAGCTACAGGCATCACCATGTGTAGTGCATTTAGCCTCATACCCACTAAACACCTCTCACCAGACTGTCACCTCAGTGTTCCTCCCACTCGTCCCTATAGGATAGGAGCATATAATTTTCTCATCCCATCTGTCAGTCACTCAGTCCCTCACTACATGTATCACTCATTTCTACCACTTTCCCACTACATCTCCAACTCCAACCTGTTTCCTGTCCATTTGCCTATTTCCTTTTCCTTCCCCGTAATTCTCAGCATGCGTATTTCCACAGCTATCTAAGCAAACATTGATTTGGGACAGGTAGTTACTGGTTTACATAAATACAAAGCTCTCATACTAAAACATAATTATAATAATATATATTGTAATTTCTGGGTTTTAATTCAATTGTGTATGGTGGAGTGACTAAGGGGTAACAGAAATCACATAGATAAGAACTATCAACACACTATCCAATCAAAGTACATGGGCACCTTTATGTAATGGTGAACTGAGCATTTGACTTCAATGAAAGGTGACTCTGCCACTATAGGAAATGGCAGATAATACTGTTTAGTAAGCAGAGAAGCAGTAATGGCAAAATTCATCAGTCAGGGAGCTCAGTACATGGAACATGGACTTGTCTTTGGATTCCACCTGAATAATTAACACAGGGATGCATTTCAGCCCTTCCAAACTTGCCCAATTCAACTGTCAGTGATGTGACAGTTAACTGGAAACATGAAGGAACAACCAATGCTAAATGAAGTCCAGGCACATGTAGTATGCTGATGGACAAGTGCTTCTAGCATTGTCGTAGGAAATAGTAAAAACCGGCATGCGATTAAAACTGAAGAGTGACTGCAGCAGCTAAAGTGCTGCTAGGATCCCCTTAAGGAAATGGCTGTGTACAGGAGGTTACAAAAACTATTGACAATGACTGAGGAGCTTCTGGAAAAAACACACTCCTGTTCAACATAGCCACTCTGAGTGTAGCATAAAAATCATAAAAATCTGACTGCTGGAGAGTGGATAAGTGGAAACAAGATTTAGAGTGACAGACTGTGCTATACTCTGTGGCTATCTGATAGGATTTGGATATTATGACTGCTAAGTGAACATTACCTGCCATCATCTCTAGTGCCAAAAATGTAGTGCAGAGGGGCAGTGTAACAATATGCAATTTCTCCTCCTTAACTTGTACTCCCCTTATTGCACTTCAGGATATGATAAATGCAGAAGGGTAAGTACATATTTGACAGTATTGCGTGCTATACACAACAGAGCAACAGTTTAGTGACTGATTTGATCAGCTCAACAATGGTGCCTCTCATGAATCTGCATTGTTAGGTAAAGGCTTGTGACCAGTGGCATTCCAGGAGGCGGCCTGCCAATGTTCCAACCTGAAGGCAATGGTTCATCTTACGGATTAGTTATAATGGTGTCTTCACTCCATACCTGGTCTCCAATATTTCTACCTTCTCTGGTATCAGCTATCAAGGAAGAAAGGTATTTCGAAATCTTTGGGTGGATGCCTGTGCAGTGCTCTCAGTAGAGTTAAAGTCCTCAAAGTGAATGTCCAGATACATTTGATTTGCTAGTGTACAGAGCAGGAGTGTAAGCCTCCCACAGTGGACTCTTACTGACAAGGTGACTTCACTGCAGTTATGTCCCCAGCCCCAGTACTGGGTCCAGCCTCCAGTCTCAGTAGCCGCTGTGGTTCCACACTGCCTGCTATTGTACACACAGAGAGGAAAACATCTTTTAAGTACTTTATGTATGTACTTCAGTGGCATGCTCTTAAATTGTGGCTGCAATTAGGGGTAAATGGGGATACTTTATCATGTACAATGCTGTACTGAGGCTATAACCAATCTCAGAAGCCATAGATATGAAAAGAAATCCACATTCATGGTTAAAGAAGTGTTATGTGCGCATTAGGAAAACAATAAAATAAAACATGTCAAACATAAATGTGCAGACATTCTTCATTAGTGTTATTTCCATTTTGTGTGTGGTGACTTAAATCTGCGGACAACTGCACCTCCAGCACTGTACAGCTATCGCAGCAGCTTTGGGTGAGAAACTACGTGCTCGGCTGCGGAAATAAGTATTCCGTGGGTCACAACACTGTCCTGCAAAGGTGTAGGCTGCCAAAGGAGAGTTACTTCAACAACTGAGGTACGTTGTGACACACAGAAGAGGAACCTTCAAAATTATTGTCAAATTATACTGAATGAAGGTGGTCTTTTAGTGTAGTTCATGAGTGCCTCATCACCTTTTTATAAATAACTTACTATGCCACTTTTGACTTAATGCATTATTTATTCCCTTCATCATCAAAGGCATCAGTTTTGAATTTTAAAGTAATTGTAGCAGAGTTAGAGAAGAGGTGTATAAGATAAGGTACAGAATATAATACATCATTGTATTAAATAGTTACACCACAGGACACCTGACTGCAGTGTTAGGAGACAAATGACATGAAACGGAAGCTGTGTTGACAGAGGAGTGGGACAGGTGTCAGTCCTGCACAAGTGAGTGAGCGAGCACAAAATGTGAGATCAGGTGACCACAGCCTAACTTGATAGGCTGCCCTCACCACCTGTCATAGAAGTCCTTCTGGTCACACACTCAAATGAACAGACACCACACTTTTATGAATAGACATGCATGATGGAATATTGGCCTTTCAGTCCCAATGCACTGCAACGTCAGATATCCCAGAAGAGTACAGTAGACCTGAAAGCAAAGAAGAATAAGATACAGGGTGCACAACTGTGGAGATATGTGTTAGGAAGGAAACACTCTGATATCCGGAGTGCAGAAGAAATTTCCATCTGTCAATATTCAGTTGTTTCAATGCCCTATTCCAATAGAAGTCATAAATTTCTTTCATCAGGCATTGATAATGTTTCACTCCAAAGACATTAGACATGTCCATAGTGCTTGGCTACATCCAGCAATGTGTTCCCATTCATGTGTAAATAATCTTGCAACATGAGACAGCCGATGCAGTGAGGAGTAAGACTGGGATCAATGCGCACACATTGTGTAAGTAAATAGGGGGGATCTAATCAGTGAACTATAGAGTAAATTTTGATTGGTTGTGGATGGAAACATAAAGTCTAGTAGGTACATATTGCACATATACAGATTTGCATTAGTGTGTTTTCAGTCAGGAATCACTCATTTAAAGCAATACATTTGTGAGAAAACCCGCACTGACACAGCTCCTTCCGAGATACTGGAAGTAATAAACAATAGCATAACAAGGAGGTATGTTGCAATGTGTGCCAAAGACATGAGTCATAATGCTGTTTCTGGTGAAGGTTGCAAGGAACTAGGCCAATGATTAACACATTTAGGTGCACAGTATAAGGAATTCTGTAGTTCAGATGCCATACTACATGCCATCTCTTGTGAACTTGGTTTTCTTTACACCTCAATTTCTGGATATAGGAGAACAGGAGTAAATATTAGGAAAATCAGAGGTAATTAATGCTGTTCAGAACATGGATATGTTCCATAGTTCTCTTATTGTCTCCAACCAGGGTACCAGAATAATAAAACTTTTGGAAAACCAAAAAAGGATTTCTTGCTTTGTTTTCATCTGTGTTTTTAGTTATAATTTAAAATTGAAGTAATCACTAATAAATGTAGAAGACTGAGAATCTTGTTTTATTCAACCTTCAAAATAAGCAATGTGTGCCACCAAAATAGCAGGGTTCTCAGTGTTGCATAACAGCCATAAACCACTCTCAACGAAAGTGATCACACCATCCTCCACCTTTTTTCCCATGTTATACTGAAATCACAATAATTTGTTTAAGGACAAAATTATCATAAACAATAAAAATCAGATAATGTGACTCATTTGTGGAGTGTCTGCTGTGCTTACCATAATCAGGGTCCCTGGGGAGTACATGAGTACAATTAATTTCTTCAGCTGCTTTACCTGCATTTCGTTTTCATCTACCTCATTAATTTGTAAACAGCACGCTTCAGAGTAATCCTTTTCTCTCAATTTCCACATTCTACATGTATACAATTTCGGCCAGCCTCTGGCTGGGGCTGATTCTGCTGGTGCTGTTATGAGCCCTGTCATTCCCAGTGGTGAGGCTGACATGCAGTCCACCATGCTTCTGTGATATATACCACGGCAGTCGCTCAGATCAAAGTCAGTGGTCTAGGGGTAGTGTGTTTGATCAGTAAAAAATTTTCGTCAGTTCTGGGCTCGAAACCTGCCACTGCCTAAATTTCGATTAATAAACATTTGGTGGCCAAAGAATTCTGGTACAAGAAGTAACTCTGACCTTACCCATCTACATTATACTCTGCAAGCCACCTAATGGTCTGTGGCAGAGGGTACTTTCAGTAATACTATCTGTTCCCTCCAACCCTGTTCCATTTGTGAATAGTGCATGGGAAGAATGACTGTCAGTAAACCTCTGTATTGGCTCTAATTTCTCGAATTTTCACCTCGTGGCCAATATACGAGACCTCGGGTGGAAGTAATAAGTTGTCTGACTCCTCCTCCAAAAGTGGTGTGCCAAAATTTCAATAGTAAATCTGTCTCTGATGCACAACACATCTCTTGTAATGTCTGCCAGTGGAGTTTAGCATCACTGTAATGCTCACTCACCAGATAGACAGGATCCAAAGAAGAGTGGCACATTTCGTCACGGATAACTTAAAATTCTTCCAACGAATCTAAGGAAATGTGAATCTTGCGCCAGCTTTTCACACTATCTGTTTTATATTGTCATTCCATACAAGATAGCATCTGCAGTAAAATATCTGGGTATAACTAGCCAGAACTGTCTGTTGTGGACTGGCAAGACAACCAATCCACTATGACAGGTAGCCGAAAGGCACGCATTTAAGCTCATGCAGGCTGGCGTGAGGTCTGGAAAATGACAAGGAATTGACTAGCAAAAAAAGGTACGTAGCTTCAGGAATACTTACCTTTAATCCAGGATTGGTGAACATCAGTCTGACAGTACATGCATCACAAGATTAATAGCAAATGATAATGGCACCTTGCTAGGTTGTAGGAAATGATGTAGCTGAAGGCTATGCTAACTATCGTCTTGGCAAATGTGAGCGTAATTTGTCAGTGAAAGTCGGCTGTACAACTGGGGCGAGTGCTAGGAAGTCTCTCTAGACCTGCCGTGTGGCGGCGCTCGGTCTGCAATCACTGACAGTGGCGACACGCGGGTCCGACGTATACTACCGGACCGCGGCCGATTTAAGGCTACCACCTAGCAAGTGTGGTGTCTGGTGGTGACACCAGTCTCCAGCTGTTTGTCATCAGTAGTGTAGCTGCACAGTAGTGGATTTCTTTTCCTATATATTACATTCATTTTCATTGAGGGTCAATTGCCAAAGTCTGCACCGTTCATCAATTCTCTGCAGATTCTTCCGAAAATTCTCACTATCTTCTGGCGTTGCTACTTTGTGTCTGATTGCCCTTTAAGGCTATTTGCAGATGATGCAGTTTCTTATACAATTCTACTAGATCATTTATTGTGTATGTCAGGATGTGGCTGAGGTGGAAGTGGGGTCTAAAAAAGAACAAGTGTTACTTTTTCCACTCCGGTTGGCATACTGCCTCCCTTTTATTGACCTAGCCAGGTTACATTATGTAAGTTTAGCGGCCCTAAGGTGCAAACAGATTGAGCTGGGGCTCAAAAAGTGCACGACCCCCTGCGGGTCTGGGGGTTAGAATAGGCCCGAGGTCTTCCTGCCTGTCGTAAGAGGCGACTAAAAGGAGTCCATCCCCCTCAAGGGGGTAGTTAGCACCTGCGTCCGGAGACGGACGGTCCCACGACCTACATTTGTGGTCTTTTTGGTTTTTCACTTCTCGTTTCTTCCTTCTTTGGTTGGTTCCTTTCTTTGTTCTTCTCCATCTCACTGTCTTCCTTACTCTTTCCCTTGCCTTCTTTCCCTTGCCTTCTTTCCCTTGCCTTCTTTCCCTTGCCTTCTTTCCCTTGCCTTCTTTCCCTTGCCTTCTTTCCCTTGCCTTCTTTCCCTTGCCTTCTTTCCCTTGCCTTCTTTCCCTTGCCTTGCCTTCTTTCCCTTGCCTTGCCTTCTTTCCCTTGCCTTGCCTTCTTTCCCTTGCCTTGCCTTCTTTCCCTTGCCTTGCCTTCTTTCCCTTGCCTTGCCTTCTTTCCCTTGCCTTGCCTTCTTTCCCTTGCCTTGCCTTCTTTCCCTTGCCTTGCCTTCTTTCCCTTGCCTTGCCTTCTTTCCCTTGCCTTGCCTTCTTTCCCTTGCCTTGCCTTCTTTCCCTTGCCTTGCCTTCTTTCCCTTGCCTTGCCTTCTTTCCCTTGCCTTGCCTTCTTTCCCTTGCCTTGCCTTCTTTCCCTTGCCTTGCCTTCTTTCCCTTGCCTTGCCTTCTTTCCCTTGCCTTGCCTTCTTTCCCTTGCCTTGCCTTCTTTCCCTTGCCTTGCCTTCTTTCCCTTGCCTTGCCTTCTTTCCCTTGCCTTGCCTTCTTTCCCTTGCCTTGCCTTCTTTCCCTTGCCTTGCCTTCTTTCCCTTGCCTTGCCTTCTTTCCCTTGCCTTGCCTTCTTTCCCTTGCCTTGCCTTCTTTCCCTTGCCTTGCCTTCTTTCCCTTGCCTTGCCTTCTTTCCCTTGCCTTGCCTTCTTTCCCTTGCCTTGCCTTCTTTCCCTTGCCTTGCCTTCTTTCCCTTGCCTTGCCTTCTTTCCCTTGCCTTGCCTTCTTTCCCTTGCCTTGCCTTCTTTCCCTTGCCTTGCCTTCTTTCCCTTGCCTTGCCTTCTTTCCCTTGCCTTGCCTTCTTTCCCTTGCCTTGCCTTCTTTCCCTTGCCTTGCCTTCTTTCCCTTGCCTTGCCTTCTTTCCCTTGCCTTGCCTTCTTTCCCTTGCCTTGCCTTCTTTCCCTTGCCTTGCCTTCTTTCCCTTGCCTTGCCTTCTTTCCCTTGCCTTGCCTTCTTTCCCTTGCCTTGCCTTCTTTCCCTTGCCTTGCCTTCTTTCCCTTGCCTTGCCTTCTTTCCCTTGCCTTGCCTTCTTTCCCTTGCCTTGCCTTCTTTCCCTTGCCTTGCCTTCTTTCCCTTGCCTTCTCTGGTCTCTGCTTCGGCGTTTGAGACAGCCTGTCCTCTCTCTCTTCCTTTTCCTTCCTTCCTCCCTGTGCGCGCCTGAGGGCCGACCCACGCGTTCGCACGCTTACCGGTGACGGGGTAACACGTAATTCCTCGCCCTGGGTAGACAAGTAAGGCACGCACGTACCCCCTGGTAAAGGCCAGGCCCAGGGAGGGGTGATTGCCTGCGCTGATACCTTCTGACCATGCCGATTGGTCCCTCCGTCTGTTTCTCGGGAGGTGTGACCTGAGGTGTAAACATTCACCTAAGGCGGGAGTGCCCTCTGAGAGGGTCCCCATAAGGAAGGAGCGTGCCATCGGAGACGCTGGCAATCATGGGGGATTCCTCCGCAATGGATTTCTCTCCTCTCTCGACTTCTGCCCACAAACGGAAACATGACCAGCCCCCAGCGACAAAAGTACTACCGCCTACCCCACAGTTCCTCGTCATTTCTCGATCTGAGGACGGAAAGGATTTTTCCTGTGTCAACCCTTTCGTTATCCAGAAGGGCGTAGATGCCACAGCCGGATCTGTCAAGTCTTTTACGAGGTTGCATAATGGTACCTTGTTACTAGAAACTAAGAGCGCCTTTCAGGCACAGAAACTCCTTCGAGCCACACTCCTGTACACGTTCCCTGTCTGGGTGGAGGATCACCAAACTTTGAATTCGTCTCGTGGTGTGGTCTATACTAGATCCCTCGACGGATTGACTGACGAGGAGATTGTCTTTCCTCGCTGAGCAGGGCGTGACGGCTGTCCATAGGGTCATGAAAAAGATCAACAATGACCTTGTACTGACCCGGACACTTTTCTTGACCTTTGATAGTGTTCAGCTGCCATCGCGCATCAAATCGGGGTACGAGGTTATTTCTGTTCGCATCTATGTCCCGACACCTACGCGCTGCTACCAGTGTCAGCGTTTCAATCACACTCGCCAGTCTTGTTCCAATGCGGCTAAATGTGTCACTTGTGGCAGGGATGCCCATGAGGGGGACTGTCCACCTCCGTCTCCTCGTTGTGTGAACTGTCAGGGTGACCATGCAGCGTCCTCCCGCGACTGTCCCGTCTATAAGGAAGAACGCTCTATCCAAGAAATTCGGGTCAAAGAGAAAGTGTCCACCTCGGCTGCTTGCAAGCTATTGGCTAGTAGGAAGCCCACGCTGCTCCCAGCGGGGAAATACAGTACTGTTCTCGCCTCTCCTCGGACTACCAGGGAGGTGGCAACCCAGACATGCGATCTGACCTTCAGCACCACGGTCGTCCGTTCGGCCAGTGCTAAGATCGCGCGGTCGACGTCTCCTCTTCCTCCCATCACCCCACAGACACCAGCCCCTTCATCAGCTTCTGCTAAGACGAAGACCCAGAAGTCAGATGCACGGGCCTTCAAGAAGGAACCGTCCCGTGCAGACTTCCTACGTACCTCGACCTCCCAGCCATCGACCGGTACTTCCACCAAACGACCTTCCAAGAAGGCTCATACGAAGCACAGTTCTCCTGCGCCACCCAGCGGTTGCCGCCCCAGGCCGTCATCCGTTTCGCTTGGCCGCACCGCTGGTAGCCGAACATCTGGCCGTTCACCGGCGGAGGAAGCTCCCCCTCCCGGCCATCTTAACAAGATGGCCGATGAACCTATAGACCCAATGGACGATGACTGTCCACCTACTGACCGCGGCGGCACTGCTCGCTCGAAGCCAGGCCCTCAGCAGCCCTCGAGGTGACCCCTTCTTTCATCTTCCTTTTCTTCTTACGATGGCACTTATTCACTGGAATATTCGCAGCATTCGCTCCAACCGAGAGGACTTGAAGTTGCTGCTCCGCTTGCACCGTCGGCTCGTCGTAGCCCTCCAGGAAACGAAGCTACGCCCATGCGATCAAATTGCCCCGGCACACTACACCTCTGTGTGTTTTGACCTACCCCCTGTGGTAGGTATCCCGGCTCATGGAGGGGTTATGTTGCTGGTCCGGGATGATATTTACTACGATCCCATCGCGTTGCACACCGGCCCACAGGCAATTGCCATCCGAATTACTCCCCCCACTTTTACATTTTCCATTTGTACCGTTTACACTCCATCGTCGTCTGCTGTTACCAGGGCAGACATGATGCAAATTATTGCTCAGCTACCTGCACCATTTTTTGTTAACTGGAGACTTCAATGCCCACCATCCCCTTTGGGGCTCTCCAGCATCCTGCCCGAGGGGCTCCCTGTTAGCGGATCTTTTCAACCAGCTCAATCTTGTCTGCCTCAATACTGGCGAGCCTACTTTTCTTTCGGACACATCTCACACCTATTCCCATTTAGACCTCTCTATGTGTACTACCCAACTTGCACGCCAGTTTGAGTGGTATGCACTTTCTGATACATATTCGAGCGACCACTTCCCGTGTGTTATCCATCTCCTGCAGCATACACCCTCTCCGTGCTCATCTAGTTGGGCCATCTCCAAAGCAGACTGAGGGGTCTTCTCTCCCAGGGCGCCCTTTCAGGATCAAATCTTCACAAGCTGCGATCGTCAGGTCGCACACCTCACGGAAGTCATTCTCACTGCTGCTGAATATTCCATCCCTCACCCTACTTCTTCTCCACGTCGCGTACCGGTCTCCTGGTGGACCGCAGCATGTAGAGATGCTTTACGTGCTCGTCGACGTGCTTTACGCACCTTTAAACGCCACCCTACAGTGGCGAATTGTATCAATTATAAACGATTACGTGCACAGTGTCGTCGTATTATTAAAGAAAGCAAGAAAGCCAGCTGGGCTGCTTTCACAAGCACCTTCAACAGTTTTACTCCTCCTTCTGTTGTCTGGGGTAGCCTGCGCCGGCTATCTGGCACTAAGGTCCACTCACCAGTTTCTGGCTTGACGGTCGCGAATGACGTCATTGTGGCCCCTGAGGATGTCTCCAATGCCTTCGGCCTCTTTTTCACAGAGGTTTCGAGCTCCGCTCATTACCACCCTGCCTTCCTCCCCCGCAAACAGGCAGAGGAGGCTAGGCCACCTAACTTCCGCTCCTCGAATCGTGAAAGTTATAATGCCCCATTCACCATGCGGGAACTCGAAACCGCACTTGGCCGGTCACGGTCCTCCGCTCCAGGGCCTGATTCTATTCATATTCAGATGCTGAAGAACCTTTCTCCTGCGGGTAAAGGTTTTCTTCTTCGTACTTACAATCGCATCTGGATTGAGGGACATGTTCCCGCATGCTGGCGCGAGTCTATTGTCCCGATCCCTAAACCGGGGAAGGACAAGCACTTGCCTTCCAGTTATCGACCCATCTCACTTACCAGCTGTGTCTGTAAAGTGATGGAGCGAATGGTTAACTCTCGTTTGGTTTGGGTGCTCGAGTCTCGACGCCTACTTACCAATGTACAATGTGGATTTCGTAGGCGCCGCTCTGCTGTTGACCATCTGGTTACCTTGTCGACCTTCATTATGAATAACTTCTTGCGGAAGCGCCCGACCGCGGCTGTGTTCTTTGATTTGGAGAAGGCTTACGACACCTGTTGGAGGCCAGGCATTCTCCGCACCATGCTTACATGGGGCCTTCGCGGTCGCCTCCCTCTTTTTATTCGTGCCTTTGTAATGGATCGACAGTTCAGGGTACGTGTGGGTTCTGTCCTGTCAGACACCTTTCGCCAGGAGAATGGGGTGCCACAGGGCTCAGTTTTGAGCGTCGCTCTCTTCGCCATCGCGATCAATCCAATAATGGATTGCCTCCCAGCTGATGTATCAGGCTCCCATTTCGTGGACGATTTTACCATCTATTGCAGCGCGCAGCGTACACGTGTCCTGGAGCGCTGTCTTCAGCGTTCTCTTGACCACCTTTACTCCTGGAGTGTCGCCAATGGCTTCCGTTTTTCTGCCGAGAAGACGGTCTGTATTAACTTCTGGCGCTACAAAGAGTTTCTCCCACCGTCCTTACGACTCGGTCCCGTTGCTCTCCCAATCGTGGAGACAACAAAATTTTTAGGTCTTACATTTGACAGGAAACTTAGCTGGTCTCCACATGTCATATTTGGCTGCCCGTTGTACCCCTTCTCTAAATGTCCTCCGTGTTCTCAGTGGTATGTCGTGGGGAGCGGATCGAACCGTCCTACTTCGCCTATATCGGTCGATCGTCCGCTCCAAGCTGGATTATGAAAGCTTCGTATACTCCTCTGCACGGCCATCCATCTTGCGCCGCCCCAACTCCATACAACATCGGGGTTTACGGCTTGCGATCGGAGCGTTTTATACCAGTCCCGTCGAGAGTCTTCATGCTGACGCTGGTGAATTGCCACTCACCTACCGGCGCGATATACTGCTATGTCGGTATGCCTGTCGGCTACTGGCAATGCCCGACCACCCGTCTTTTCGTTCCTTTTTTGACTACTCTCTCGACCGTCAATACGGGTTGTATGTCTCTGCCCTGCTACCACCTGGAGTTCGCTTTCGTCGCCTCCTTCAACACCTTAATTTTTCACTCCCTGCAACCTTTCGAGTGGGCGAGAGCCACACGCCACCTTGGCTCCAGCCTCAGATTCACGTTCACCTTGACCTCAGCTCGCTCCCAAAGGAGGTTACCCCCGGTTCGGTCTACCACTCCCGTTTTGTCGAACTTCGTTCGAATTTCATTAATATGACCTACATTTATACAGATGGCTCTAAGACCAATGACGGGGACGGGTGTTCTTTTATTGTTGGGGCACAAAGTTCCAAATACCGGCTCCATGGCCATTGTTCGGTCTTCACAGCTGAGCTCTTTGCCCTCTACCAGGCTGTTCTTTACATCTGCCGCCACCGACATTCTGCTTATGTCATCTGCTCCGATTCTCTGAGCGCCATCCAGAGCCTCAGTGATCTGTATCCGGTTCACCCTTTCGTACACCGAATCCAACGCTCTCTTCAGCAGCTGGTGGACGTCGGTTATCTGGTTAGCTTTATGTGGGTTCCTGGCCATGTCGGTATCCCTGGGAACGAAGCTGCAGATGCCGCGGCCAAGGCTGCGGTCCTCCAGCCTCGGACAGCTTCTTGTTGTCCCTTTGTCGGATTGTAGCAGGGTAATTTGTCGGCGCATTTTATTGCTGTGGCATGCCGATTGGGCTGCACTTACAGACAACAAGCTTCGGTCCTTGAAACCTCTTCCCGCGGCTTGGACGTCCTCCTCACGCCCTTCTCGGCGGGAGGAGGGCGTTTTGGCCCGGTTACGAATTGGACACTGCCGGTTCAGCCATCGCCATCTGCTGACGGCTGCGCCGGCGCCGTTCTGCCCATGTGGGCAATTGCTGACGGTCCGCCACATTTTAACGTCCCGTCCGGATTTTAACACACTGCGTCTTGATCTTGGCCTGCCATGTACTCTAGATGCCATTTTAGCGGATGACCCACGAGCAGCTGCTCGCGTTCATTTTATCAACTTGACAACCCTCTCTAAGGACATTTGATTATGCTGTTTTTTAATCCTGTGCCTGTCAGTCTGTCTTTTATCGTGTTTTCCGTTTCGTTGCTGTTTTAAACATGTGACTCGCGGTGCATTCCTAACGTAGTCTGGGCGCTAATGACCGTTGAAGTTGTGCGCCCTAAAACCACAAAAAGAAGTTCACAGAGGCAACTGGCTGATGCATCTGATCTCGTCGGGGGCCTGTCAGTAAAAGAGGGCGATCGACCCGCCTCGTCCGTGCAGCTCAGCGCGGTGGGCGCTCACACGTGATCTCCTGGACCTTTCTGATTGGCTGCTGTAGGAGCTCTGCCTAGGCAAGAGACGCTTCCCTAAGCGTCACCCCGTCAGCAGAAAGGCTGTTTGTCCATCGATTACGTGAAAAAGTCGTGGGATAGCGGCACATACTGGAAAAATCTGATGTCACCAACCCAGGGCCCGTGCGTGGCTTTGTGAAGATCCGTTGCAATCCATAACTCAGACATTTCAAAAAAAAAAAAAAAATCCCTTTATTTTCAATAAAAGGAAAGGGCTCCCGTACGCAATCTGTCAGCACCTATACATCTCCTTCCCCTTTTATGGTGAAAATTAGTTGTTGCTCGTTGATAAAAGGAAAAAATTTGCTACCTTGGTCAGGTGTGCTAATATTTGCAAAAAATGGGGGAGGGGGTGACTTTAGGTTTTACAAAAACATATATGTAGACTAGAGTGGTTTTACAACTACATAAAGTCCCTTTTCAAAAAAGAAATATTATACAGGAAGATTGTGGTGAGTTTGGTGATCAAAATCGTAAAACATTTAGAGACATTGATCTTTTCACACAATTCAATACAATAATTTCCCATCATCATTACTGTATCAGAATGCAAATCTTAGCACAAAAAGTTAAAAGTATGTCCAAAGTTTCATAACATCAACAGAATCTGTAATACTTCATTCCAATCATATATACTTGCAACGCTAAACACTGTGTAGCAGAAGTGTAGATGCTGGCTGAACTGAATCCCCACAGATCCTTTGAAGGTAACATGTGCCTCTAGAAATGTGTAATTGTTTGTGTTTGGCAAACGTTAAACTCGTTGCTACATAGTGGAACCAGTTTCAGAATATAAACTAAAATATGAAGGTAGTAATTGTCGATTGAATACTTTTATTTTGTAGAATTAACTAATTTGTTACAAATATAGTTAACATAAACAGAATATGAAGATGGAAATTCTCAAACTGAGAGGTAGTTTCTAATTATTTACCATGTTTTTTCTACGGTCAATAGCTTCAAAATAATAGTTAATGACTTATTGAAACACTAACAACCTAAACAATTGCTTCATATACAGATAATAGAAAGTTAAAACATGTTCATAATGTAACATAAAAGGCATTTGCTTCTGTGTAGGGACACTGATTGCAGTTGCTTAAACACAAAGTTCTAACTGTTGACGGTATATCTTCCACATATAATATAGACAATCAGTGAAAAATAAACAGAGTAATAATCTGTGGGTCAGGTGCGGCGCTGGGATGGGGTAGCCGATGTGCCACTGACGGAGAGCGAGGCAGCCCAGGTCGCCGCGCTGCGTTGGATACTCTGCCGTTCCCTCAGGTGGGGACGGCAGGAAGGAGGGACATGGTGGCGGCTGCTGATTGTGCAGGCAGGTTCTGAAACATTACCCCAGGGATTGTCAGTAAAGTTTGCGGAGGTGGGCTTCAGTAGCAAATACACTAAGGTTTCCTACCTTCAGTGGTAATCTCTAGTCTCTTTACCCAAAATATTAGACCACAAAAGATAATTACACTAATCCCAGATAACAATGCTAGAACAGTAGCTATCTTTCCCAATAGTTTACATGATTAGATACATTGATACATAACAATAATAGTAAATGAACATTAGACAATACAAACTTTATATCAATTAAAGAGTGTATTTCACTACGGTGGACCATGCCTGATATTACTCTTGTCGAAATTCACCCTCGGGCTGTGCCTCCGGGACAGTTGGTTGTGTTGACTTAATGTGTTTACAATATCCTTTCTTATACAGGCACCAGAGAACGGCTCCTGCGACAATCAGGGTTGGAACAGTCAGGGCACTAGGCAGAGTATCCGTATAAAATTGTTTCTGTGTCCGCCAGATAGCTATGTGAGCAACAGCTCGATCCAGGGCGATTTGGCCCTTTTTGTCAGCTAGTAATTCGTTAATTGACTGAATTAATTGAGCATCGGACTCATTGCGTAGCCTGGGTACACTATCGGGTGATGGTAGTACCACGGGTACCTCAGGTAAATAAAGTAAAAGGGGTCCGAGGCTCAAATTTTTGACTTGTTAGGTGTGCTGACAGTTTGACAGTAGGTGATATTCCCCCCAGGGTGTCCACAACTCTTTTGTGGATATGTGCGTAGCAAGCACGGGACCCCGAGCTAATGTGGCACTCCTTCCATTCCGGGCTGCATACCTTCCTTTTCCGCATCCTTCCCCATCCCCCATCTTCGCCCCCCCCCCCCCACCCATACCCTCACCGCCGCCTCTTTCCTTCCCTTTCTCCCCCTCTGGGAGTATGTTTTGTGCCTACGTCCGGAGACGGACGCTCGAAAATGTAACACGTTCTTCGCTTTCTCTGCTTGCACATCTTCATCCTTCCTTTGTCCTTCTTTTCCTAACCTCTTCTCTCTACTTTTTCTCCGCTGCGGCGTTTGAGACCTCTCTTCTTTCCTTTCCCTTTCTTGGTTTTTCCCCTTTCTCTTTTTTCCTCCCTGTGCGTGTCTGAAGGCTGACCCACGCATTTTCGTGCGTAGCTGGTGACGGGGTAACGCGTAATTCCCCGCCCTGGGTAGACAGATAGGACAGGCCCAGGGAAGGGTGATTACCCGAGCTGATACCTTCCGAAAGTGCCGATTGGTCCCTCCGTCTGTTTCTTGGGAGGTGTGACCTGAGGTGTGAACAATCACCTAAGGCGGAAGTGCCCTCAGAGAGGGCCCCCACAAAGGAGCAGCACAACATCTGAGATGCCGGTAATCATAGGGGATACTTTTGCAATGGTTTCCTCATCTTCTTCTATGTCTGCTCACAAGTGTAAGTTCAATGAGTCTCAGCCACAGACAGTCCTTCCATCATTGCCACAGTTCCTTGTTGTTTCTCGGTCTGACGAAGGTCACAACTTCTCGACGGTCAACCCTTTCATTATTCAGAAAGGTGTAGACGCAATTGCAAGTCCTGTAAAGTCTCGTTCCAGATTACGAAATGGCACCTTGTTGTTAGAAACAGTCAGTGCCCTCCAGGCACAAAAACTGCTGCGTACTTCACTGCTACACACACTACCTGTCCGGGTAGAAGCACACCGTACTTTAAATTCATCACGTGGGGTCGTTTATACACACTCCCTCGATGGATTGTCCGACGAGGAAATTCAACACTACCTGTCTGACCAGGTCGTAATGGCTGTTCATAGACTCATGAAAAGGGTTGACACGAACATCATTCCAACCCGTACTGTCTTCTTGACATTTGACAGAAAATCAAAGTGGGCTATGAGATAATTTCCGTTCGCCCTTACATCCCAAACCCTACGCGTTGCCATCGGTGTCAGCGGTTCAATCACACCAGCCAGTCCTGTTCCAATCCGGCCAAATGCGTTACGTGTGGCAAGGATGCCCATGAGGGTGCTTGTCCACCTCCATCCCCTCGCTGCATCAACTGTATGGGTGACCACGCTGCTTCCTCTCGAGATTGCCCCGTTTTTAAGGACGAAAAGCTCATCCAGGAAATCAGAGTGAAGGAAAATTATTCGGCAGTCGACAGCCCACCGTGCCTCAGACAGGAAAATACAGCAATGTCCTTGCCTCTCCTTGGCCAGCAAGGGAGACGACCACGCAGACTTGTGACCTTACCTTTAGTGCCACGGTCGTCAGATCGGCCAACGCAAAGATCGCCCGTTCAACCTCCCCACTTTTGCCTGCTAACTCTATGGCTCACCCTTCATCGGGTTCTGCTAAATCTCGAGCCCAAAAGTCAGACACCAAGACTTCGAAAAAGAGCATACTCGTGAAGATTTTTTTAAGTACCCCAACTTCCTCCTTTATCTAAACATCATGTTTCCAAGAAGGCTACTAAGAAACCCAGTTCCTCTCCTTCTCCGCCAAGGCGTGTCTTATCTACAGCACCACCTGGTGGTAACCGGCCTCGGCCATCTTCTGTGTCGCCGAGGCGCACTGCTGGGGGCCGATCAACCGGCCGATCGCTGGTGGCAGGAGCTGCTCCTGAGCAGCCTATGGATCAGGATCTTCTGCCTTCGGCTGAATGCCGTTCCATGCTGCCGGTCGCAAGCTCTGAGCAGTCGTTGAGTTGACGGCAACCTTGGTCACATTCTCCCATTTTCTGTCCACCCTATGTCCATTATCCACTGGAATATCCGCGGCCTTCGAGCCAATCGGGATGAATTGTCGATCCTCTTACCATCCTGCTCGCCGGTCATCTTCTGTCTTCAGGAAACAAAGCTGCGTCCCCATGACCGCTTTGTTCTCCCCCATTTTCAGTCCGTCCGATTTGATCTCCCCTCTGTTGAAGGCACTCCAGCCCATGGAGGACTCATGATTCTTCTCCATGATACTCTCCATTATCACCCAATTCCCTTAAACACTTCCTTCCAAGCTGTCGCTGTCAGTCTTTCCCTTTCTGGATATACCTTTTCTCTTCGTACTGTATACATTCCATCGTCCACACCAATGGCACGAGCTGATCTCCATCTTCTTGGTCAGCTTCCACCCCTCCCCCCCCCCCCCCCCCTATTTGCTGGTTGGGGACTTCAATGCCCACCACCCACTTTGGGCATCTCCACATCCTTGTCCGCGTGGTTCACTATTGCTAGACGTCTTCCACCAAGCGGATCTTGTTTGCCTCAACACTGGGGACCCTACATTTTTGTCTGCCTCCACGTCAAATTTATCTCATTTGGACCTTTCGGTCGGTATTGTTCCGCTAGCTCGGCGCTTCGAATGGTTCGCCCTCGCTGATACACACTCAAGTGACCACTTTCCATGTGTCCTTCGATTGCAGCCACAACTGCCATATATGTGCCCGAGACGCTGGAAGTTTTTCGTCTCTCTTGACATTCTATGACCATCATTTTCCTAGCGTCGACGATGAGGTCACTCATATTACAGACGTTATTCTTACAGCTGCGGAACGTTCAATACCTCGCACTTCCGAATTGCCCCGGCGCCCCCCAGTTCCTTGGTGGAACGAGGCATGCCGTGACACAATACGTGAGCGGTGACGTGCTCTTTGCGTTTTCAGACACCATCCTACTTTGGCCAACTGTATCCGCTATAAGCAGTTCCGTGCGCGATGCCGTCGCGTCATCCGCGATAGCAAGAAGGCAAGCTGGAAATTCTTTATTAGCTCATTTAACACCTTCACTCCCTCCTCGGAAGTTTGGAGTCGGATTCGACGGTTATCAGGCGCGCCTAGTTTCTCCCCGGTCTCTGGGCTCGCTGTCGCGCGTGATACCTTAGTGGACCCCGTCGCAATTTCTAACTCATTGGGTCAACACTTTGCTGAGATTTCGAGCTCTTCAAATTACCCGCCAGCGTTTCTCCCGAAGAAACGTGCAGCGCAAGTGCGACCTCTTGCTTTCTCCTCTCAAAATCGCGAAAGCTACAATACTGTTTCCTCCATGCGGGAACTCCAACATGCACTCTCTTCTCGCTCCTCCGTCCCAGGACCGAATGTTATCCACATCCAAATGTTGCTGCATTTATAATACCATAGTATGCGTTACCTCCTTCGCCTTTATAATCGAATTTGGACCGACAGTACTTTTCCCATACGATGGCGGGAAGCTATCGTCGTTCCTGTTCCGAAACCTGGAAAGGACAAACATCTCCCCTCTAGCTATCGCCCCATTTCTCTCACGAGTAGTGTATGTATGGATTTGGAGCGTATGGTGAATTGCCGTTTAGCTTGGTGGCTGGAGTCCCACAGTCTTCTAACACCTGCCCAATGCGGTTTCCGAAAGCATCGTTCTGCAGTTGACCATCTTGTTGCTCTCTCCACTTATATCATGAACAATTTTCTCTGGAAACGCCAAACAGTAGCAATATTTTCTGATCTGGAGAGAGCATACGATACCTGTTAGAGGACAGGCACCCTCCGCACACTGTTCTCTTGGGGCCTTAGAGTCGGCTGCCCCTTTTTCTTCGCGAATTTATGGCAGAGCGCACATTTAGGGTGCAGGTGAACACTACTCTCTCCCGTACTTTCTCCAAAGAAAACGGGGTACCCCAGGGCTCCATGCTAAGTGTTGTACTGTTTGCCATTGCCATAAATCCAATTATGGATTGTCTCCTTCCTGATGTCTCGGGCTCCCTCTTTGTGGACGATTTAGCGATCTACTACAGCTCTCAACGGACCAGCCTTCTTGAAAGACGTCTTCAAGGATGTCTCGATCGCCTCTACTCTTGGAGCATCGAAACCGGCTTCCGTTTTTCTCCCAGTAAGACCGTTTGTGTTAATTTTTGGCGACGAAAGGAGTTTCTTCCACCCTCCTTACATCTAGGACCTGTCATCCTTCCGTTTTCGGACGTCGCTAAATTCTTGGGTCTTATGTTTGACAGAAAACTGTGCTGGTCCTCCCACGTTTCCTAACTTTCGGCTCGCTGTCTGCGATCGCTCAACACCCTCCGTGTCCTGAACGGTACCTCCTGGGGAGCGGACCGAATGGTCCTTCTCCGCCTCTATCGCACCTTGGTGCACTCGAAATTGGACTATGGAAGCATAGTCTACTCCTCTGCTCGGCCGTCTATTCTTCGGCGTCTCGACTCTATCCAGCACCATGGATTACGTTTAGTGTCTCGAGCTCTTTACACCAGCCCTGTGGAAAGCCTTTATGCTGAGACTGCTGACCCTCCGCTGTCCAATCGGCGAGCAGTCCTTCTGAGTCGTTATGCTAGCCATCTGTCTTCCATGCCTGCTAATCCGGCCCATGACAGTTTTTTTCGACACCTCCTTGGATTTATGGTATGCAAGCCGCCCTTCCTTCCTCCACCGGGAGTCCGCTTCCGTCAACTACTCCATCCTCTTTCCTTCCGCTTTCCTAAAACTTTCATGACAACTTGGGGTACAGCACCGCCTTGGCTCCGTCCCCGGATCTGCCTGCTCCGTGACCTTTGTCAATTTCCCAAGGATGTTACCCCTTCACTTGTTTATTGTCGGGCATTTTCTGCTCTGTGCACAAATGAAGGAAGCCACGTTTATTTACACTGATGGCTCAAAAACATCGTTTGGTGTAGGGAGTGCCTATATTGTTGGCGACACCCCAAATCAATTTCGGCTTCCCGACCAGTGTTTGGTTTATACTGCGGAGCTTTACGCTGTTCTCCAGGCTGTCCACTACATCCGTCGCCATCAGCGGATACAGTATGTTAACTGTTCAGATTCTCTCAGCTCACTCCTCAGTCTCCAAGCTCTTTACCCTGTGCACCGTCTGGTCCACCGGATTCAGGACTGTCTGCGCTTGCTCCACCTGGGGGGCGTCTCGGTGGCGTTCCTCTGGATCCCAGGACACGTTGTTACCTGTGGAAATGAGGCGGCCGTAATAGCGGTCAAGGCTGCAGTCTCTCTTCTTCGGCCAGCTATTCGATCGATTCCCTTCGCCGATCTACGTTGCGTTTTATGTCGTTGTGTTGTTCTTTTATGGCACGCACATTGGTCGACACTTCCCCATAATAAATTGCGGGACGTGAAAGCTCTTCCCTGTGCTTGGACCTCTTCCTCCCGAACTCATCGTCGGGAGGAGGTAATTTTAACTAGACTCCGGATAGGGCACTGTCTTTTTAGCCATCGACATCTTCTAACGATGATCCTCCCCCACTCTGTCCCCACTGCTCTCAGCTGTGGACGGTAAGACACCTTTTACTTGAGTGCCCCTATTTTACTCCGTTACGCGCCCGTCCACAGCTGTCGCCTCATACATCGTCCATTTTAGCAGATGACACGCGCTCAGCCGATCGCGTTCTCGAGTTTATTAGTACCAGTGAGATGACGTCTGTCATTTGAAGCTCTTTTTGGGGGCAACAACCCCCTTCTTTAGTGGTTTTCAAGCTTTCCTTCTATTTTTAGTTTCTCCAATTTTTTGAGTTTCGTTTCCATTTCTGTTGGTTTCCCTTTTCGTTTTTTATCTTTTCCTGAGTCACAGACCGGGCGCCAATGACCATAGCAGTTTTGCGCCCTAAAACCAAAACAAAAAAGAAATACACCCCGATTGCTTCAGGCAAATTGGGAACAGCAACTTAACAAGACAGATACTTCGGCTCTTTACTCCTATGAAAACTCGAGATTCGCTGACGTGACTGTTGGAGAAGAAATGTGCCAACACCTGGCATAATACTCGGGTCCTAAGAAAGCAGCGAAATAATGCAGTATGTAATGACTGTAATAGAAGAAGAGGCGGATCAACATTGTAATAATGTATGGCATTCTAAAGCTCAGAGTGACTTGCTGCCCATTCTGTGGATAAAGATTCTGAGAGGTGAAGCGTAGCCGAATAGTAAAGTTAACTGGTTACAATGGCTGCGGGAAACCGCACCAGGCCCGGACACCGGAAGGATTGACAGATTGATAGCTCTTTCTTGATTCGGTGGGTGGTGGTGCATGGCCGTTCTTAGCCTGCTGACTAGTCGCGTGACATCCTTCGTGCTGTACTTTTCTTCTTAGAGGGACAGGCGGCGTCTAGCTGCACGAGATTGAGCAATAACAGGTCTGTGATGTCCACAGATTTTCTGGGCCGCACGCGCGCTACCTAGGCCGAAAGGTCGGGGTAACCTGCTGAACCTCCTTCGCGCTAGGGATTGGGGCTTGCAATTGTTCCCCATGAACGAGCAATTCCCAGTAAGTGCGAGTCATAAGCTCGCGTTGATTACGTCCCCGCCCTTTGCACACACAACCCGTTGTTACTACGACGTTATGTGATAAGCATCTCTGCTGATCAGGCAGCTCGTGCCCGTAGCGCGCTGCACTGCTTCACAGCAGCACGCGCAGGGAACAAAACTTCCCTCTTACACGTCCGAGCATTGGCATACTTAGTTTAGCGAGTTACGCTGAGAGATAATTTATGTTGGCACTAAGAACTGTGTGGTGGCTCTTCCAAGTACGTTTCTTATCGTTGCTACGACGCAAATTACACGTCGCACTTGTGTTAGCATTTTCAGTTTTCCTTGCTGCTCGTGACTTTCCATGACACAAAGTACATGAATACAATCATCGTGTTTAAAGTGAGGGGCAAAGCTCTGCTTAGGAACAACCAAGTAATGCCAATGGTTACGTCTTAAATTTCCAACGCAGATTTTCGCCTACTGTTGAAGGACACTGATTCTTCGCTTGGCTAGATAGCAGAAACACGACTTTCACTTCACAATAGATCGTCGGAGAATAGCTTAAACATGGACACTGCAACAAGGCAGCAGTGATACCTCGATGAGGAAAATGGCTGGAAAGACGGATAGGACCGGTATTGTTGGAGTAATTTACGGTACCACTGCATACTCATTAACAAAAGAAGAAAGACAGGATAGATCCGAGGGCTCGGCAGCAGAGCAAGTAATAAAAGGGGAGGGCTTCAGAAATTAACTGCAATCACAGGCGACTGCAGATATCCACCGATTCGGCAGCACGGATACCAGCATGTTGTGTGTTGTCAGTAGCGTGAAAAAACCGAGCCAACGAAATAGCCGTCCCTGTTACTCGTTGTCCACTGTGGGTGCGGATCTCTCTCTCGCTGAACTAGCCAGTTGTGATTTAGGCCAACTCAGCAGGCGTTCCTTTACCCTTCGCCAATTATTACGTAGCGCTTGAGCCCATTCCTGAGTAGTTCCCATAATTTACTGAGTCAAACCTGTCAATCTGACACGTCAGTGACTTCCATCACTGCGGAGGCAGCGAAACATTCCCACAGACAAACAGGTGTATTAGTCTTTACTGCGGAGCCGCTCCTTGTTATGCAAAGTGGCAGGGTGACCGGCATGGCTTAGGTGCTATTTGATTCCCAGAATACAGTGAGGGGAGGGGGAAGGTTGAGACATGGCGCCGTGTTCCCTGCGTATACAAACTGATGGTATACAAAATTAGCTTATGACTTAGATCAGTGAGCAAGCATTGCAAAGCGACTGGAAGGCAGTATAGTCGCCTCAGGACTAATAGATGTGCGATCTGCTACGAGTTGGCATTAAGACATTTAATTCCGGACGAATTATGTCACTTGAAAGGAGACTGTCATGGTCCATGGCTATGAATACTAAGGACATCCATTACTGGATGTGTGAAAACATTACCTGTAATGCATGGTGGTGTGATCGGTACAAAGTGCGTAAATGACGGTAACAGCAAATATCACCACAGTCCCATTCGCTCCTCTGAGTCAAATGTAATTCATTGAGGTGTTAATTTGTAGTATAATTGTGGCAGTGAAAGGATGAGAGTCTCTCACTTGTTTTGTACCACCTATAAACCCTGCCACACTCTCTAATAAATGGTTCTTTCTTTAAATCCTCTTACTCTGTTATGGTAAAGTAGGCATATTTTATCTGTAGTTATGCTATTCCATGCTGAATAACGACGGCTGTGAGGATACGTGAGGGTCTCGTCTTTCAATTAGTGACAGCATGAATGGACTGACGAGATCCTCGTTTCCTATACACTATCTAGCGGGACCACTGCCGAAGGAACAGACTGGAAAACGTTAGTGAAGAAAGAATTCCCTATTGAGCTTGACTCGAAGTATAGACTTGCTTGAGTAATTACGCAGACCAGCTGTCATTAACTCTGCCCCTGTTTGTCAGTAGGTGTGTGTCATGCCCTGTCCTCTTTCTATCATGTGTCTCGCTAATCCTGGACACTTAGCTGAGCACGTACTGTAGCACCACGGCGACATCTCGACGATCCGTGACTCACCTGTGGCGTCTGCTCGGTGAGCCGCCGTTGCGATCAGTAAGACATTATTTTGTAGGTGTCTCGTATGTAAACAGTGAATAAATCTCTGAGTTAGCCTTTTATAATCACTTGTATGAAAGCTAATGGTGTTCCAGTCTTCATTAGCTAAGAAAAATGATAATCTGCATATTTTTTTGTCATCAGTCTACTGACTGGTTTGATGCGGCCCGCCACGAATTCCTTTCCTATGCTAACCTCTTCATCTCAGAGTAGCACTTGCAACCTACGTCCCCAATTATTTGCTTGACGTATTCCAATCTCTGTCTTCCTCTACAGTTTTTGCCCTCTACAGCTCCTTCTAATACCATGGAAGTCATTCCCTCATGTCTTAGCAGATGTCCTATCATCCTGTCCCTTCTCCTTATCAGTGTTTTCCACATATTCCTTTCCTCCCTGATTCTGCGTAGAACCTCCTCATTCCTTAACTTATCAGTCCACCTAATTTTCAACATTAGTCTATAGCACCACATCTCAAATGCTTCGATTCTCTTCTGTTCCGGTTTTCCCACAGTCTGTTTCACTACTATACAATGCTGTACTCCAGCCGTACATCCTCAGAAATTTCTTCCTCAAATTAAGGCCGGTATTTGATATTCGTAGACTTCTCTTGGCCAGAAATGCCTTCTTTGCCGTAGCGAGTCTGCTTTTGATGTCCTCCTTGCTCCGTCCGTCATCGGTTATTTTACTGCCTAGGTAGCAGAATTCCTTAACTTCATTGACTTCATGACCATCAATCCTGATGTTAAGCTTCTCGCAGTTCTCATTTCTACTACTTCTCATTACATTCGTCTTTCTCCGATTTACTCTCAAACCATACTGTATACTCATTAGACTGTTCATTCCGTTCAGCAGATCATTTAATTCTTCTTCACTTTCACTCAGCAATGTCATCAGCGAATCGTATCATTGATATCCTTTCACATTGTATTTTAATTCCACTCCTGAACCTTTCTTTTATTTCCATCATTGCTTCCTCGATGTACAGATTGAAGAGTAGGGGCGAAAGGCTACAGCCTTGTCTTACACCCTTCTTAATACGAGCACTTCGTTCTTGATCATCCACTCTTATTATTCCCTCTTGGTTGTTGTACGTATTGTATATGACCCGTCTCTCCCTATAGCTTACCCCTACTTTTTTCAGAATCTCAAACAGCTTGCACCATTTTATATTGTCGAACGCTTTTTCCAGGTCGACAAATCCTATGAAAGTGTCCTGATTTTTCTTTAGCCTTGCTTCCATTATTAGCTGTAACGTCAGAATTGCCTCTCTCGTCCCTTTACTTTTCCTAAAGCCAAACTGATCGTCACCTAGCGCATTCTCAATTTTCTTTTCCATTCATCTGCATATTATTCTTGTAAGCAGCTTCGATGCATGAGCTGTTAAGCTGATTGTGCGATAATTCTCGCACTTGTCAGCTCTTGCCGTCTTCGGAATTGTGTGGATGATGCTTTTCCGAAAGTCAGATGGTATATCGCCAGACTCATACATTCTACACACCAACGTGAATAGTCGTTTTGTTGCCACTTCCCCCAATGATTTTAGAAATTCTGATGGAATGTTATCTATCCCTTCTGCCTTATTTGACCGTAAGTCCTCCAAAGCTCTTTTAAATTCCGATTCTAATACTGGATCCCTTATCTCTTCTAAATCGACTCCTGTTTCTTCTTCCATCACATCAGACAAATCTTCACCCTCATAGAGGCTTTCAATGTATTCTTTCCACCTATCTGCTCTCTCCTCTGCATTTAACAGTGGAATTCTTGCTGCACTCTTAATGTTACCACCGTTGTTTTTAATGTCACCAAAGGTTGTTTTGACATTCCTGTATGCTGAGTCTGTCCTTCCGACAATCATATCTTTTTCGATGTCTTCACATTTTTCCTGCAGCCATTTCGTTTTAGCTTCCCTGCACTTCCTATTTATTTCATTCCTCAGTGACTTGTATTTCTGTATTCCTGATTTTCCCGGAACATGTTTGTACTTCCTCCTCTCATCAATCAACTGAAGTATTTCTTCTGTTACCCATGGTTTCTTCGCAGCTACCTTCTATTTACCTATGTTTTCCTTCCCAACTTCTGTGATGGCCGTTTTTAGAGATGTCCATTCCTCTTCAACTGTACTGCCTACTGCGCTATTCCTTATTGCTGTATCTATAGCGTTAGAGAACTTCAAACGTATCTCGTCATTCCTTAGTACATCCGTGTCCTACTTCTTTGCGTATTGATTCTTCCTGACTAATGTCTTGAACTTCAGCCTACTCTTCATCACTACTATATTTTGATCTGAGTCTATATCTGCTCCTAGGTACGCCTTACAGTCCAGTATCTGATTTCGGAATCTCTGTCTGACCATGATGTAATGTAATTGAAATCTTCCCGTATCTCCCGGCATTTTCCAAGTATACCTCCTCCTCTTGTGAGTCTTTAACAGGCTATTCGCTATTACTAGCTGAAACTTGTTACAGAATTCAGTCTTTCTCCTCTTTCATTCCTTGTCCCAAGCCCATATTCTCCTGTAACCTTTTCTTCTACTCCTTCCCCTACGACTGCATTCCAGTCGCCCATGACTATTAGATTTTCGTCCCCCTTTACATACTGCATTACCCTTTCAATATCCTCATACACTTTCTCTATCTGTTCATCTTGAGCTTGCCACGTCGGCATGTATACCTGAACTATCGTTGTCTGTGTTGGTCTGCTGTCGATTCTGATTAGAACAACCTGGTCACTGAACTGTTCACAGTAACACACCCTCTGCTCTACCTTCCTATTCATAACGAATCCTACGCCTGTTATACCATTTTCTGCTGCTGTTGATATTACCCAATACTCATCTGACCAGAAATCCTTGTCTTCCTTCCACTTCACTGACCCCTACTATATCTAGATTGAGCCTTTGCATTTCCCTTTTTAGATTTTCTAGTTTCCCTACCACGTTCAAGCTTCTGAAATTCCACACCCCGACTCGTAGAACATTATCCTTTCGTTGATTATTCAATCTTTTTCTCATGGTAACCTCCCCCTTGGCAGTCCCCTCCAAGAGATCCGAATGGGGATCTATTCCGGAATCTATTGCCAATGGAGAGATCATCATGACACTTCAATTACCGGCCACATGTCCTGTGGATACACGTTACATGACTTTAATGCAGTGGTTTCCATTGCCTTCTGCATCCTCATGTCGTTGATCATTGCTGATTCTTCTGCCTTTAGGGGCAATTTCCCACCCCTAGGACAAGAGAGTGCCCTGAACCTCTATCTGCTCCTCCGTCCTCTTTTGACAAGGCCGTTGGCAGAATGAGGCTGACTTCTTATGCCGGAAGTTTTCGGCCGCCAATGCTGATTATTTATCAAAATTTAGGCAGTGGCGGGGATCGAACTCGGGACCGAAGACGTTTTGATTATGAATCAAAGACGCTACCCCTAGACCACGGGTACGATCTGCATTGTAGAAGACCGCAAACGTGTATATATGAGGCGTATTTACACTAGTAGTGCAGAACCGGTTTCATGGCGTATTACGGCATTGTGTATCCTGTAAATCTCATATGTGGTTGTCGAACGCCCTAGATTGCACTTAAGACAGCATAAGAGTGTGAATTAGTTGCAAGGCTGTAGATAAGGTTTGAATAATTTCGTTTACTAGTGTGTTTTATGTAATCTGCGTTTGGTTAGGTATAAGATGCTTCGTGTAGTAGTGTAATTCACCAAATAGGACGTGTGTGGTTTATTAGACGACGTAACAAATGACAAAATGTGTCGCAGTGATTCATTCGACGTAGTGTGTACTGGTGCGTGGGTGTGCGTGCGGCTGCGTATCAAACGGAATGCGGTGCTCTGGCGCCTCCAGCAAGGACGCTCTGTCAGTCAACTGAGCGCTTCTTCGTACGCTTAGTTATGTTTTGTTTTTGCCTGCGATGGCGTGGACTGTTATTTGTCACTATGTAGGTGAATGACTTTGGCATAGTCACACTAGTGTACTAAACCAGTGAAGTTGCGATACTCAATACTTCAACTCTAACTACGATTCTCATTCTATTCTTCTTAAAGTAGCGCTCTCTATTGGACGATTCCGAGCCCAGCTCCCTTCCGTACATAGCCAGGTTGGATACAGAAATGCCCATCGTAGTGGCCGGCTGCACTAAGTGACGTATATCCGCCAATTCCTGGATGTGCATGGCGAAGGAGTACGCCCGAAGACGCCCAAGAGCGGCACTACTTCCTTTAACTTGCAACCCCGAATACCAATAGTCTCTTTAACGGTGGAACACACAAATTTTTAATCCCTGTTTTCCAAGATAGCGGAAAAATAATATTGGCTGCTGTACGAACTGAGATGCATTACATTAGAAATGATCGTGTCCCCTACCAATCACGTAGTAGTGCCAGTATGTCAGCGCATAGACAACGATCTTTCTATGTGAACTTTGACTAAATAAGTTACTTTTTCATCACATAGTATTGAAGAATTTACATTGAATATTCACTTGGTATGTAACCTGGGAAAAGTTTTCACTAGCTTCTGCTAGGCAATCAATAAAAGTTCCTCTTAAAAGATAGCAATTTGTGTTGTGTACATCAGCAGACATCATTATGAAAAGGTGTACCTTATTTGAGCATTAGACAAAATGAATTGTGCTTAATAGCTATTGCAGCGATGTTCAAAAGGGTAGTTACCAGTACTGTCATATGGAGGATGAACGGCATAAACACTAAAAGTGTAGTTCCCTTTACCAGGTACCATAACAAAGATCACTTCTCTTCACAGAACACTTACCTTTCAACATTCTTTGTCATACTCCCCAGCATTTCAGTATAGGCATACGACGCGCTAAAACTTCGGTGCAGCTACCAGCTCTCTTTCATTACAGTGGCACTAGTAGGTGTATTTTGTTACTGATAGTCATACGTACTTCGCATAGGTGTAGATGGACAGTGTAACGTGTGAAAAGAAATATCATTAAAATTGCTGTGTCCTTCCCGGCTGAATGTTAGGCTTGTATGTACTGTGTAATTATTTCTTTCGATAATAAATGATTCCAAAACCTCACTATTCTGGTCCTGTTACCTTATTGATACATTGATTAAACTCTGGGGTAATCTCCAAAGTTCCTGCATGGATTTGTACTCTCGGGGTGGGAAACAGAGGGAGGCAGATGAAGCTAGTATGAGTGTGACGCAGCGATTACAAGCATTGGGTCTGATATCCTCTAGTGTGATACACAGGAACTGCATAAAACGTGGGCAGTTGTAACTAAATTCTCCAGAGCTTAAGATAGCGGAATGATTACATGGAAGGTACAAACAGTGGCTACAACTGATCTAATATCCCAGGATTGAGTTTTAAACTCGTGTTAGTGTAGGATCATGATAGTCTCGCATTGTCAATTACTTTTTCCATTCAGGAAGTGGTTAGGAGCCCTTGGAACAACTTATCGTACTATTTGAGCAGATATCTCCTCATCGAATATAATTATACTGCCGTTCCAACCCTCCTTTCTAACAGAGATTGGTTTGGCCTGTGTTATGATGAGACACATTATACTCTAAGCAATTATCTGCCAGCAAAGGTACTATTTGATATGTTTCTCAAAGCATTTTTGGGACACTTTAATGACTGCATACCAATAAAGAAATGCAAAGTAACTGACAGAGTCCTAAAAGAAAAAGTTCCAAATAGACAAAATAAATGGTACACAAAACAGCTGTCTACTATGAAAAATCAAGTTATGTTGTTGTACAATATTTACAAAAATCTGAAAACCAACCATGCTAAACTAGCCTATGTTAGATCTAGGAATGAGTACAAAAAAGCAATTGTGGAAGCCAAACAAGCACACAATCTCAGAAGTATTGAGAAATCCACCAATAAGTGCAAAGCAGCATGGACTCTAATAAATAGTGTCGCCAAAGATAAAAGGAGTGACAAAATTAGTATCTCTCCCCAGGAATTTAATGACTTTTTTATTAAATCAGTTGAGGAAGTAGGAAGTGCTATAATTGAACCTGAAATCAGCTCATCACAGTTACTGTCAAAAAATATTGCTAGGTCATCAACAAACACAAGTACCTTCAATTTTTCTGAGGTCTCACCTGGTTTTGTGTTAAGAATAGTGAAGCAGTTAAAATCATCAGACAGTGTAGACATATATGACCTGTCTTGTAACATGCTTAAGGAAGTAATAGACTGTATAGTGTACCCCCTAACATATTGTATAAACAAGTGTATACTGGAGGGTTTTTTCCCTGATGAGCTTAAACTGTCTAGGGTAGTTCCAGTATATAAAAAAAGATAAAAATTCTGTCTCAAGTTACAGGCCAATATCCATAGTCCCAGTTTTCTCAAAAGTTCTAGAATGCATAATTTACCAACAATTATCTGTTTACTTTGATAACATAGGATTAATAAGTGGATCACAGTATGGCTTTAGGAAAAACCTGTCAACCATTGATGCCATAGACAATGTTGTTAAATACATCCATCAAGTATTTGAAGATAAATGCTTTGCCCAAGTGACTTTTTGTGACCTAAGCAAAGCCTTTGACTGCGTAGAACATACACTGCTACTCGAAAAAATGGACTTTTACGGTGTTAAAGGTAACAGCCTTAAGCTATTAAGATCATATTTACAAAACCATAAGCAAGCCGTCTGTGTTGGGAAAGAAATGTCCAGTATAGAACAAGTTCAGGTAGGTGTTCCGCAGGGATCCATGCTGGGCCCTTTCCTTTTCCTAATAATGATAAATGACCTGCCATCATTTATCAAATCCAGAACAGTACTCTATGCTGATGATACAACATTTCTGAACAGCAGTAATGATCTTAATAGCCTTAAAACATGTGTTACAGAGACAATTGAGCAAGCTTCACTCTGGTTTAAAGCAAATGGGTTCTTGCTTAATGAAAGCAAAACCCAGCAGATGGTATTTAGTTTAAAAGACAAGTTTCCATCAGATGATCCTAGTTGTGTTAAATTTTTGGGGGTATATTTGGATGATAAACTTTCTTGGAATCCACATATTAAGTATATTAGCAGTAAATTGTCTAGGGTAATCTATTTGTTAAGGCGATTAATGCACTGTGTACCTAAAAATTATGTTAGAGTATCTTACTACTCATTTTTCCAAAGCATCATATCCTATGGCATTATTTTATGGGGAAACTCCACTTGTGTGCATGATATACTATTGCTGCAAAAGAAAGCTATTAGGATAATTACAGGCTCACCATACGAGGCTCATTGTAAACCTTTGTTTACTCAACAAAAAATCATGACAGTAATAAACCTATATATTTATTATGTGTTAATCTACACACAAAAGAACTTACCTAAAGTAAAACGCAGGGCAAATATACATTGTTACAGCACTAGGACAAACAGCTCTATCTATACGCCCTACCACAGACTGTCAAAATCAGTTAACAGTTAATAACTTATGGGCCACAAATTATTTAACAAACTTCCACAAGGTATACAAAATTTACCAGAGCAACAATACAAACACTTTGACTGGTTAGTTGTAAACCCATTCTACAATGTAAAGGATTTTATGACCTGTGATATTAAACTGTGAAGTTCTTAATAATTCTGTCCTCCTATAGCATGTACTGTACTGTATTGTATTATATGTATGACTTTGTCTATTGCTGTAATGGCTTAAAGACAATAAAATTATTATTATTATTATTTTTTCTTCACTTTCTCAGACGTTAAGTCCGGTTAAAAATGGAGTGACGCGGACCTTGATCAAGCGTCACTTCCTTTTAACTGTACGGTATGTGTTATATTGCATTTAGGAACTTTCGGGTAATTGAACATGTATCAATAATTACGGATTTCTGTAGCTGTATATATATGTTTGGATGTAGCTGTATTGCATTGATGTACTGGTGGATATTGTGTGGTATGACTCCTGTAGTTGATAGTATAATTGGTATGATGTCAACTTTATCCTGATGCCACATGTCTTTGACTTCCTCAGCCAGTTGGATGTATTTTTCAATTTTTTCTCCTGTTTTCTTTTGTATATTTGTTGTATTGGGTATGGATATTTCGATTAGTTGTGTTAATTTCTTCTTTTTATTGGTGAGTATGATGTCAGGTTTGTTATGTGGCGTTGTTTTATCTGTTATAATGGTTCTGTTCCAGTATAATTTGTATTCATCATTCTCCAGTACATTTTGTGGTGTATACTTGTATGTAGGAACGTGTTGTTTTAAAAGTTTATGTTGTAAGGCAAGCTGTTGATGTATTATTTTTGCGACATTGTCATGTCTTCTGGGGTATTCTGTATTTGCTAGTATTGTACATCCGCTTGTGATGTGATCTACTGTTTCTATTTGTTGTTTACAAAGTCTGCATTTATCCGTTGTGGTATTGGGATCTTTAATAATATGCTTGCTGTAATACCTGGTGTTTATTGTTTGATCCTGTATTGCAATCATGAATCCTTCTGTCTCACTGTATATATTGCCTTTTCTTAGCCATGTGTTGGATGCGTCTTGATCGATGTGTGGCTGTGTTAGATGATACGGGTGCTTGCCATGTAGTGTTTTCTTTTTCCAATTTACTTTCTTCATGTCTGTTGATGTTATGTGATCTAAAGGGTTGTAGAAGTGGTTATGAAATTGCAGTGGTGTAGCCAATGTATTTATATGAGTGATTGCCTTGTGTATTTTGCTAGTTTCTGCTCGTTCTAGAAAGAATTTTCTTAAATTGTCTACCTGTCCATAATGTAGGTTTTTTATGTCGATAAATCCCCTTCCTCCTTCCTTTCTGCTTAATGTGAATCTTTCTGTTGCTGAATGTATGTGATGTATTCTATATTTGTGGCATTGTGATCGTGTAAGTGTATTGATTGCTTCTAGGTCTGTGTTACTCCATTTCACTACTCCAAATGAGTAGGTCAATATTGGCATGGCATAGGTATTTATAGCTTTTGTCTTGTTTCTTGCTGTCAATTCTGTTTTCAGTATTTTTGTTAGTCTTTGTCTATATTTTTCTTTTAGTTCTTCTTTGATATTTGAATTATCTATTCCTATTTTTTGTCTGTATCCTAGATATTTATAGGCATCCGTTTTTTCCATCGGTTCTATGCAGTCGCTGTGGTTATCCAATATGTAATCTTCTTGTTTAGTATGTTTTCCCTTGACTATGCTATTTTTCTTACATTTGTCTGTTCCAAAAGCCATATTTATACCATTGCTGAATACTTCTGTTATCTTCAGTAATTGGTTGAGTTGTTGATTTGTTGCTGCCAGTAGTTTTAGATCATCCATGTATAGCAAATGTGTGATTTTGTGTGGGTACGTTCCAGTAATATTGTATCCATAATTTGTATTATTTAGCATGTTGGATAGTGGGTTCAGAGCAAGGCAGAACCAGAAAGGACTTAATGAGTCTCCTTGGTATATACCACACTTAATCTGTATTGGCTGTGATGTGATATTATTTGAATTTGTTTGGATATTAAGTGTGGTTTTCCAATTTTTCATTACTATGTTTAGGAACTGTAACAGTTTAGGATCTACTTTGTATATTTCCAATATTTGTAGTAACCATGAGTGGGGTACACTATCAAAAGCTTTTTGGTAATCAATGTATGCGTAGTGTAGTGACCTTTGTTTAGTTTTAGCTGGATATGTCACCTCTGCATCTATTATCAGTTGCTCTTTACATCCTCGTGCTCCTTTGCAACAGCCTTTTTGTTCTTCATTTATAATTTTGTTTTGTGTTGTATGTGTCATTAATTTCTGTTTAATGACTGAAGTTAATATTTTGTATATTGTCGGTAGGCATGTTATGGGGCAATATTTAGCTGGGTTCGCTGTGTCTGCTTGATCTTTAGGTTTCAGATATGTTATTCCATGTGTAAGTGTATCAGGGAATGTGTATGGGTCTGCAATGTAACTGTTAAATAATTTAGTTAGATGTGAATGTGTTGAGGTGAACTTCTTTAACCAGAAATTTGCTATTTTGTCATTTCCAGGGGCTTTCCAATTGTGAGTAGAATTAATTGCTTGGGTGACTTCATGTTGCAAAATTATCACTTCAGGCATTTGTGGTATCATCTTGTATGCGTCTGTTTCTGCTTGTATCCACTGTGCATGCCTGTTATGTTGTACCGGGTTTGACCATATGTTGCTCCAGAAGTGTTCCATGTCTGTTATGTTTGGTGGATTGTTTATTTTAATGTGTGTGTTATCTATTGTCTGGTAAAATTTCTTTTGGTTTGTGTTGAATGTTTGGTTTTGTTTCCTTCTATTTTCACTTTTTTTGTATCTTCTGAGTCGTTTGGCTAATGCTTGTAATTTCTGCTTCTTTTCGTCTAATTGCTCTGTCGCTTCTTGTTGTGAGATTTTACCTAACTTTTTTCGTTTTTTTCCGAGATTTCATTTCTTATAAATTGTGTTAGCTGTCCGATGTCTTTTCTCAGTTTTTCTATTTTGATCTGTAGCCTGTGTTGCCATGCTGGTTTTGTGGGTTTCTTCTGTGTGTTGGGTGGTTCTGATCTCTGCCTAGTGTGTATATTTAGTGTAGTGAGTGCTCCTATATAAACCAGTAGTTGTAACTCTTCCATAGTTGTGTTTTCATTTATTTTGTTGTGTATGATTGTGTTGATAGTTTTTATTGTTGTTTCGACTTGTGGGTTATTTGGTGGTCTACGCAAGAATGGTCTAATGTCTGTATTTGTGTCTTTGTATTCTATATATGTTAGCTGAAATTTTTCTTCTATATCTAACATCTGTGTCACTTCGTGTTCTATTTGTGCTTGTTCTGGTGGCTGTCTTAAGATTTCGTTTTCCTCTGATTGTTTAATTGGCGCATGTTGTTCTTTGTTTGTTTGCTCTGGGATGTTTGAGTCCATTACTGTATTTTCTTCTTCTTCTGATTGCACATTATTTTGTTCCAGTATTTGTTGTACTTGTTGTTTGATGTTTTCTAATTCTGACTGGGGTATCCTGTTACTTTTTATTATTACACGGATCTGATCAGCTAATCGTTGTTCTGTTAAAAATTTTAATTCTGGGTATCTGGTAATAAATGTTGTGTATACTTGTGATCTGTATCCAGTTGTGTTGGTTCCTAGGTTTGTTGCTTGGTAATAACAGAACATGAGGTGTCGATTAACTTCATCTGACCATCTCATCCTCTGTCTTTGTTTTCCTTCTAGGGTGGTTGCAGGAAGCATATCCTGCAAAACACCTCTATTTGGATTTACATCATTTTCCAGTTGGCTAGCAGTGTCGTTACCATTGTGGGCGGGCATAGGGTTCAAGCGTCGTCCCCGACCATGACGGCACTTGTCCGAGGCTTCTTTAGTTCTGTCCTGAACCAACTAATCACACTAAAAGGGGGGGTTAGCCCTATTAGTGGTTTGTTCTTTTCGTCGCCTTTTACGACTGGCAGAACATACCGGAGGCCGATTCTTTTCCCGGGCCTCCACGGGGGTTATTATTATTATTATTATTATTATTATTATTATTATTATTATTATCATACTTCCAGCACTTTGCTTGCTCGCTACTTACTCTACACTTTGCACATGTTAGTAAGCTACACTTAAGGCTGCAGCAGCGCATGTAACTGAACAAGTATTACATGAAACTTCAAATGAATATGAGTTAACAGCTACGCTTGATACACTACAGAACAAGATACAAATTTAGTCTCTTGACCTCAATGCATAAGGATGCTTGTTCCTTAAGGAATATCTAGGTCTGACAGGTAAAGGTTTTACCTTCTTTTTCTTCACTTTAGTCACTGTAGGTCCTGGCATAGTTGACACACTACTAGGCGATGGATCAGGCAAAACTGTCGGAATGGAAGGTGCTTTTCCATAAAAGGGTTTCAGACGACCAAAATGTACTATCACTAACCGATCTGGCAACTGGATTTCAGCATTTACTGGAGAGGTTAACCGAATGATAGGGTACAGTCCCTCATATTGAGGTGCAAACTCCTTTGTTCTTCCTCGTCTTACTGTTGGGTTATGCAACAAGATTAAATCTCCAGGCTTGTAAAGGGGCATTACTGCATTCTTATTACTCTGATGTAATTGTTTTTTGGTGGCTTTGGAATTATTGGTTTGAACTTGTTTCCAAATTGACTTCAAACGGCGAGCTAACCTCTTGACTTCAGTTATGTCCACACCTGGGGGCAATTTGTTCAATTCAAATGGTGAGTTCATAGGTTTGCCAAAAACTATCTCATAGGGACTATAGCCTGTTGACTCATGGACATGGCTATTATAGGCTGAAGCGATTATATTGATATAACGGTCCCAATCTGAATGCGTTCTGTTTACATAGTAACATAACATTTTCTTAATTGTCATGTGGACACGTTCCAGGAGGCCATTTGCTTTTGGATGGAAGGGGGTGGTTCTCCACATTTGGACTCCTAGAAGCTTGCACCCTTGAATGAATAAGGCCGATATAAAGTTCATCCCCTGGTCTGTTAGAACAGCGTCAGGGCTGTCGAAAGGCAAAACTAAGTGACTGACAAATTCTCTAGCAACTGTCTCTGCCGACATATCAGCGAGAGGTACCAAAACAAGGTATCAAGAAAAGTGGTGCATAATGGACAGGATGTATTTATTGTTTTGATTGTTTTGTGGAAAAGGACCGACATCCAGGGCAATATTCTGAAATGTTCTTGTCGCCTCTGGAAGGCTTTATAAAGGTATTTTGGTCCTAGGAGGGGGTGCTCTTTGAGCACAAGGTAAACAATTTTGAATATACTTTTGAACATCTTTCTTTCTGTTTTTCCACCAATACCGTGCAGCTATCCTTGCATTTCTTGCTCTTCGCCCATTATGGCATGCTTGCAAACTATGATGGCATTGAGCTATTATTCTGGACTGCAATTCCTTAGGAATTAAAACTCTATTACCACCCGGAGTCTTTCGGTATAAAATACCATCTTCAGTAATGAAATCTACACTGATAACATACCTATGACATTCAACATCTCGGCTTTGCGCCTCTTTCAGCTCCTCAATCAAAACATCATTTGTTTGAACTACCCTTACTTTACGACTCAGGGAGTCAGCATTAGAATGCAGTCTACCAGGTTTATGCTTAACCTCGTAGTCATATTCGTCAAGTTTTAAAGCCCATCTAGTTAAACGACTGCTAGGATCTTTCAGATTCAAAATCCAAGTTAATGCCGTGTGATCTGTTATTACGGTGAACTTTCTACCTTACAAATAACATTTAAAATAGTTTACTCCGAACATAAGCGCAAGCAATTCCTCTTCAGTAGTACTATAATTTATTTCAGCCTGATTCATCTGGCGGGAGGCATGCCCAACAGGTCTTTCCTCTCCGTTATATTCTTGGCTAAGGACTGTAGCCAGAGCAAAATCTGAGGCATCGGTTGCAAGAATTAAAGAAGTACTAACAAGCTCACCTCTGTTAGTCTATCCAGATTTTGAAAAACCTTTTATCTTCTTTACAGCTACTTCACATTCTTCTGAGCACTCGAAAACTGCACCCTTTTTCAACAACTTGGTTAATGGCTTAGCTATGGTGGCATAATCTTTCACAAACGGACAACAGTAATTCTATAGGCCAAGCAGTGACTGTAACTCTTTTACATTGGTTGGGGTGGGAAAATCTCACAGCCTCAGTCAACCGAGGATCTGGTTTTACACCTTCAGCACTAATGACATGTCCCAAGTACTGGACTTGAGTGTGTGAATGTACATTTTTCTATCTTCAGACTTAAACTGGCACTCTGCAAATGTGACAAAACACTCAACCTTTCTCCATGTTCTTCAATAGTTCTAGAAAATACAATAATATCGTCTAAATAAACTAAACATGCGGTGGGCTTTAAACCACATAACAATAAATCAGAATATCTTTGAAAGGTTGCAGGAGCATTCCTGAGACCAAATGGCATGCGTAAAAACTCATACAAACCCGAAGCCACAATAAAGGTGTTAGGTCTGTCCTTGGGAGCTATAGGAATCTGATGATACCCTGATGGCTTATCTAAAGTGGTGGAATACTTGCAGTTTCCTAATTGATCTAGGGTTTCGTCAATACGAGGCAAAGGATAAGTATCAGGTGTTGTTACTTTATTCACCGCTCTCATATCAACACAGAGCCTATAACTCTTCTTGCCTCCCCCTGTAGGTCTGGGGTCAGACTAAGCCCTAGGTATACCTGGCTGTTGTAAGACACGACTAAAAAGTTTCAACCCTTTCAAAAAAATGGAGGTCAAACCCCAATGGGGACCATCACATTGAAGGCTGAAATTCTACAGAAATACAAGCCTTTTGGGGAAGGACACTTTACGTGGTGCATCACCAGTCCTCGGTGCACTAAGACCTCGGCAATCATCATCATAACGGCGTCGTAACTGCACTCACTGTTCATCAATTTGGGCCTCAACACCTGATGGGTTGCACAAGTTACGCCCATTGTGCATCCCCATCTGCACCTACGATCATGATGGACTTCCCATGGCACCTGAAATCCAGCACAGTAGCCAGCCCGTTGTGGTGGGGTCATCATGTACCCTCTAGGTTGTAGCCACCTGACAACACAGGGATCGTATTGCCGATACCTGAGCTGCACCCTCCCCACGTCGGCTAAGGAGTAGATGCCAGTCTCCTTGGGGCATCAGGACTCCTGGCAACGGTCATCCTGCCAGGTGGCCCTTGCTGAGGCTGGGTGGCGCCCATGGGGAGAGCCCCTGGTCGGAGTGGGTGGTATCGGGGCGGATATTTCGCAGATGAACCGTAAACATGCATCAGGTCGCTCTGCGGCCGAGTCTTTTAAAAGGAAAGGTACTGTCTCTGGTTCTGGTTCTCCTGCCCTTTCCCCCTTGGCCACTCCATGGGAGGAGGGACAGGCCTGCTGCTCGGGGCAAAGTACTTCCACCGCTATTTGGTCTGTTCTCGGACCGATGGGGGACGTTCGCCACCTCCAAGCCCATGTTCTTTGTTCAGCACATTGAGTACATATTTGGGGAAATCGAGGCTCTCAGTAAAATGCATTCAGGGTCCGTTCTTATAACCTCCGCCACACAGTCAGCAGCGCTCCAGGCGTGCGACCGACTAGGGGACATCCCAGTGTCCATTGTCGCACATCTGGCACTGAATAGGACGCAGGGGGTTATTCTTCATCGGGACCTCCTGCTGCAATCTGATGAGGAGCTCAGGGCCAACCTGGAGTGCTGAGGCGTGCATTTCATCCAGCGAGTCAAGCGCGGCCCCAAAGACCGTTGCATCGACACCGGGGCCTTTATCCTCGCCTTCGAGGGGGATGATCTCCCAGAGAAGGTAAAGGTGATGTGCTACCAGTGCGACGTGCGAACTTACGTCCCGCCTCCTATGTGCTGCTTTCGGTGTTTGCGCTTTGGGTACATGTCGTCAGTGTGAGGCTGAGCCCCTGTGTGGCGATTGTGGACGTCCTCTTCGTGAGGAACATACATGCACCCCACCACCTCGGTACGTTAATTGTCCTGGCATCCACTCGCCTAGGTCTTTAGACTACCCTGCGTATCAGAAGGAGAGAAGATACAAGAACTCAAAACTTTGGATCGTCTCTCTTATTCAGAGGCCAGGAAGAAGTATGACCGCCTCCATCCCGTGACATTGACAACTTCGTTTGCCTCAGTTGTGCCCACTCCTTCCATAGTATCCTCACCCCTATCCTGTCCCCCCTCCACCTCCTCCCCCCCATCCGGGGTCTATGCCTCCACCTCCCAAACTCCTCCCTTCCAAATCCTCCTCCCTCGTGGCCCCCGTCCCCTCTGCCCCAGGGGCCACCCTTCCTCCTCCTCCTCCTCCTACTCCACTCCCCCCCCCCCCTCCCCCGCCGCCTGAGAAGCGATCCTCTTCTCAGGCGTCCATCGGGGCAACGTTCCGGACCCCAGCTTCCGAGGTCCGGCGTTCCAAAACGGACCCCGAGCGTGAGGACGTTCTTCGGGTCCAGCCCACCATCCGTGTGCCTCCTCGGACTTCCAAGAAGGCCTCCAAGAAGAAGTCTCTATCCCCCTCTCCACCCTGGCGCGTTTCGTCTGACGCTCCATCCGTGAGTCGCTGCTCCCGGCCGTCCTCAGTTTCACCGGGACGCTCTGCAGCCAGGCGCTCAGCCGGCCTTTCGTCGGCAAATGATGCGGCCCGTCCTACACAACCAGGGACAGCGGCCACAGCTGGCGACGACTCGATGGAACTGGATCCACCTCCTGCCAGTTGTAGCGTTGTTCCCTCGAAACCTGGCCCCCCACGGCTGTCGAGGTGACCAGCTCTTCCCCCGTCTCGTTCCCTCTTTTTTGACTAGCGATGGCCTTGTTACATTGGAACATAAGAGGTATTCGATCTAGTAGGGAGGAATTAGAACTGCTCCTCCACCTGCACTGTCCGCTCATCCTTGGTCTCCAGGAAACCAAGTTGCACCCGACTGACCGTATTGCCTTTACCCACATACCTCGGAGCGGTACGTCCTCACCCCTGTGGAGGGCATCCCAGCTCATGGTGTGGTCATGTTGCTCGTTCGGGACGATGTCTATTACCATCCCATCCCATTGACCACCCCACTCCAAGCAATAGCTGTCCGTATTACTCTTTCTGCTTTTACTTTTTCAGTTTGTACCATCTACACTCCATCGTCATCCGCAGTTAGTCGGGCTGACATGATGGACCTGATTGTTCAGCTTCCCCCGCCGTTTTTATTGTTTGGCGACTTCAATGCCCATCATCCCCTTTGGGGCTCTCCTGCATCCTGTCAAAGAGGCTCCCTCTTGGCGGATGTCTTCAACCATCTCAATCTTGTATGCCTCAATACTGGCGCCCCGACTTTTCTCTCGGACTCTACTCATACCTACTCCCACTTGGACCTCTCGATCTGTTCTACCACTCTTGCCCGTCGGTTCGAGTGGTATGTCCTTTCTGACACCTGTTTGAGCGACCACTTCCCCTGTGTCATTCGTCTCCTGCACCACACCCCATCCCCACGTCCTTCGCGAGCTGGAACATACTGAAAGCTGACTGGGGACTTTACTCCTCCCTGGCGACCTTTCCGGACCACAATTTTCTCAGTTGTGACAGTCAGGTCGAATACCTCACGGCTGTTATCGTCAATGCTGCCGAACGTTCCATTCCTCATACTACCTCTTCTTCACGTCGCGTTTCCGTCCCCTGGTGGAATGAGGCTTGTAGAGACACTATCCATGCTCGACGCACCTTTCGCCGCCATCCTACGTTGGCGAATTGTATTGGATACAAACGACTCTGAGCGCAATGCCGTAGAGTCATCAAAGACAGCAAAAAAGCTTGTTGGGCCTCTTTCACCAGCTCCTTAAGCAGTTTTACTCCCTCTTCTGTCGTTTGGGGTGGCCTGCTCCGGCTGTCGGGCATTAAGGCCCACTCCTCGGTACCTGGCCTGACCTCAGGTAATGAGGTCCTTATTGATCCTGTGGCTGTCTCCAACGCCTTCGGCCGGTTTTTCGCGGAGGTTTCAAGCTCCGCCCATTACCACCCTGCCTTCCTTCCCAGGAAAGAGGCAGAAGCAGCTCGGCGACCTTCCTTCCACTCGCTGAATCTGGAAAATTATAATGCCCCCTTTACTATGCGGGAACTCGAACGTGCGCTTGCACTGTCCCGGTCCTCTGCTCCGGGGCCAGATGCCATTCACGTTCAGATGCTGGCACACCTTTCTCCGGCGGGCAAAAGCTTCCTTCTTCGTACAGCTGTCTCTGTAAGGTGATGGAGCGCATGGTTAATGCTCGGTTAGTCTGGATTCTAGAATCTCGACGACTACTTACCAATGTCCAATGCGGCTTTCGTCGCCGCCGCTCTGCTGTTGACCACCTTGTGACCATGTCGACATTCATCATGAACAACTTTTTGCGAAAGCACCAAACGGTAGCCATGTTCTTAGATTTGGAGAAGGCTTATGATACCTGTTGGAGAGGAGCTATCCTCCGCACTATGCACAGGTGGGGTCTACGCGGTCACCTACCCCTTTCTATTGATTCCTTTTTAACAGATCGAAAGTTTAGGGTATGTGTGGGTTCCGTATTGTGCGACGTCTTCCTCCAGGAGAACGGAGTGCCTCAGGGCTCCATCTTGAGCGTAGCCCTTTTTGCCATCGCGATCAATCCAATTATGGATTGCATTCCACCTAATGTCTCAGGCTCTCTCTTTGTTGATGACTTCGCGATCTACTGCAGTGCCCAGAGAACATGCCTCCTGGAGCGCTGCCTTCAGCATTGTCTAGACAGCGTATACTTGTGGAGCGTGGCAAATGGCTT